>NC_137867.1:48966226-49103726 GCF_963924005.1 Protomyctophum bolini | reverse complement strand
TATGTCCTCTATGTCCCTGTCCTCTATGTCCCTGTCCTCTATGTCCTCTATGTCCCTGTCCTCTATGTCCCTGTCCTCTATGTCCTCTATGTCCCTGTCCTCTATGTCCTCTATGTCCCTGTCCTCTATGTCCCTGTCTCTATGTCCCTGTCCCCTATGTCCTCTATGTCCCTGTCCTCTATGTCCTCTATGTCCCTGTCCCCTATGTCCCTGTCCTCTTTCCTCTATGTCCTCTATGTCCCTGTCCTCTATGTCCTGTCCTCTATGTCTCCCTGTCCTCTATGTCCTCTATGTCCTCTATGTCCCTGTCCTCTATGTCCCTGTCCTCTATGTCCCTGTCCTCTATGTCCTCTATGTCCCTGTCCCCTATGTCCCTGTCCTCTATGTCCTCTATGTCCTCTATGTCCCTGTCCTCTATGTCCCTGTCCTCTATGTCCTCTATGTCCTCTATGTCCCTGTCCTCTATGTCCCTGTCCCTCTATGTCCCTGTCCTCTATGTCCCTGTCCTCTATGTCCCTGTCTATGTCCCTGTCCTCTATGTCCCTGTCCTCTATGTCCCTGTCCTCTATGTCCCTGTCCTCTATGTCCTCTATGTCCTCTATGTCCCTGTCCTCTATGTCCTGTCCTCTATGTCCTCTATGTCCCTGTCCTCTATGTCCTCTATGTCCCTGTCCTCTATGTCCTCTATGTCCCTGTCCTCTATGTCCTCTATGTCCCTGTCCTCTATGTCCTCTATGTCCCTGTCCTCTATGTCCTCTATGTCCTGTCCTCTATGTCCTCTATGTCCCTGTCCTCTATGTCCCTGTCCCTGTCCTCTATGTCCTCTATGTCCCTGTCCTCTATGTCCTCTATGTCCCTGTCCTCTATGTCCCTGTCCTCTATGTCCTCTATGTCCCTGTCCTCTATGTCCTCTATGTCCCTGTCCTCTATGTCCCTGTCCTCTATGTCCTCTATGTCCCTGTCCTCTATGTCCTCTATGTCCCTGTCCTCTATGTCCTCTATGTCCCTGTCCTCTATGTCCCTGTCCTCTATGTCCTCTATGTCCCTGTCCTCTATGTCCCTGTCCTCTATGTCCTCTATGTCCCTGTCCTCTATGTCCTCTATGTCCCTGTCCTCTATGTCCTCTATGTCCCTGTCCTCTATGTCCTCTATGTCCCTGTCCTCTATGTCCCTGTCCTCTATGTCCTCTATGTCCTGTCCTCTATGTCCCTGTCCTCTATGTCCCTGTCCTCTATGTCCCTGTCCTCTATGTCCTCTATGTCCCTGTCCTCTATGTCCCTGTCCTCTATGTCCCTGTCCTCTATGTCCTCTATGTCCCTGTCCTCTATGTCCCTGTCCTCTATGTCCTCTATGTCCTCTATGTCCCTGTCCTCTATGTCCTGTCCTCTATGTCCCTGTCCTCTATGTCCCTGTCCTCTATGTCCCTGTCCTATGTCCCTGTCCTCTATGTCCCTGTCCTCTATGTCCTCTATGTCCCTGTCCTCTATGTCCGTCCTCTATGTCCCTGTCCCCTATGTCCTCTATGTCCCTGTCCTCTATGTCCTCTATGTCCCTGTCCCCTATGTCCTCTATGTCCCTGTCCTCTATGTCCTCTATGTCCCTGTCCTCTATGTCCTCTATGTCCCTGTCCCTATGTCCTCTATGTCCCTGTCCTCTATGTCCTCTATGTCCCTGTCCTCTATGTCCTCTATGTCCCTGTCCTCTATGTCCTCTATGTCCCTGTCCTCTATGTCCTCTATGTCCCTGTCCTCTATGTCCTCTATGTCCCTGTCCCCTATGTCCTCTATGTCCCTGTCCTCTATGTCCCTGTCCCCTATGTCCTCTATGTCCCTGTCCTCTATGTCCTCTATGTCCCTGTCCTCTATGTCCCTGTCTTCTATGTCCTCTATGTCCCTGTCCTCTATGTCCCTGTCCTCTATGTCCCTGTCCTCTATGTCCCTGTCCCCTATGTCCTCTATGTCCCTGTCCTCTATGTCCCTGTCCTCTATGTCCCTGTCCTCTATGTCCCTGTCCTCTATGTCCTCTATGTCCCTGTCCTCTATGTCCCTGTCCCCTATGTCCTCTATGTCCCTGTCCTATATGTCCCTGTCCTCTATGTCCTCTATGTCCCTGTCCCCTATGTCCTCTATGTCCCTGTCCTCTATGTCCTCTATGTCCCTGTCCTCTATGTCCTCTATGTCCCTGTCCTCTATGTCCCTGTCCTCTATGTCCCTGTCCCCTATGTCCTCTATGTCCTCTATGTCCTCTATGTCCCTGTCCTCTATGTCCCTGTCCTCTATGTCCCTGTCCTCTATGTCCTCTATGTCCCTGTCCCCTATGTCCTCTATGTCCCTGTCCCCTATGTCCTCTATGTCCCTGTCCTCTATGTCCTCTATGTCCCTGTCCTCTATGTCCTCTATGTCCCTGTCCTCTATGTCCCTGTCCTCTATGTCCCTGTCCCCTATGTCCTCTATGTCCCTGTCCTCTATGTCCTCTATGTCCCTGTCCTCTATGTCCTCTATGTCCCTGTCCCCTATGTCCTCTATGTCCCTGTCCTCTATGTCCTCTATGTCCCTGTCCCCTATGTCCTCTATGTCCCTGTCCTCTATGTCCTCTATGTCCCTGTCCTCTATGTCCCTGTCCTCTATGTCCCTGTCCTCTATGTCCCTGTCCTCTATGTCCTCTATGTCCCTGTCCTCTATGTCCCTGTCCTCTATGTCCCTGTCCTCTATGTCCCTGTCCTCTATGTCCTCTATG
Organism: Protomyctophum bolini; assembly: GCF_963924005.1. Lineage (NCBI taxonomy): Eukaryota > Metazoa > Chordata > Actinopteri > Myctophiformes > Myctophidae > Protomyctophum > Protomyctophum bolini. Next base: position 49,100,990 of record NC_137867.1, on the reverse strand, counting down.
TCCCTGTCCTCTATGTCCTCTATGTCCCTGTCCTCTATGTCCCTGTCCTCTATGTCCTCTATGTCCCTGTCCTCTATGTCCTCTATGTCCCTGTCCTCTATGTCCTCTATGTCCCTGTCCTCTATGTCCCTGTGCTCTATGTCCCTGTCCCCTATGTCCCTGTCCTCTATGTCCCTGTCCTCTATGTCCCTGTCCTCTATGTCCCTGTCCTCTATGTCCCTGTCCTCTATGCCACTGTCCTCTTCTACTGTGGATTTGAACGTGGTTTCAAGTGCAATTCAATGGTCTTTCATAATGTGTGCACGTGCATGCGTGCGTGCCTGTGTGCACGTGTGTGTGCGGGCGTGGTGCGACATGAGCACAACAAGCCAAAGGGTTGTATATATATATATATATATATATATATATTATATTCTGACCTGAACATTATTTTCACCGTCATGTCTCGGAAAGACTCCAAAACCAAACACTGGGAACCTTGTGTACGTCCAAATGAGTTAACTCTCTCTGTGTGTGTGTGTGTGTGTGTGTGTGTGTGTGTGTGTGTGTGTGTGTGTGTGTGTGCGTGCGCCCTAACAGAGTGTGGGCATGCTGAAGCAGCTGTCCTACATGGACGTGTCCAAGAACAACCTGGAGATGTTGGACGAGCAGATCTCTGGATGTGAGAACCTGACCGACCTCCTGCTCTCCAACAACGCCCTGACGCAGCTACCGGGATCTATAGGTAACACATATCTGTATAACACCTGCTGCTACCGGGATCTATAGGTAACACATATCTGTATAACACCTGCTGCTACCGGGATCTATAGGTAACACATATCTGTATAACACAGCTACTGGGGTCTATAGGTAACACATATCTGTATAACACCTGCTGCTACCGGGATCTATAGGTAACACATATCTGTATAACACTGCTACCGGGGTCTATAGGTAACACATATCTGTATAACACCTGCTGCTACCGGGATCTATAGGTAACACATATCTGTATAACACTGCTACCGGGGTCTATAGGTAACACATATCTGTATAACACCTGCTGCTACCGGGGTCTATAGGTAACACATATCTGTATAACACTGCTACCGGGATCTATAGGTAACACATATCTGTATAACACTGCTACCGGGATCTATAGGTAACACATATCTGTATAACACAGCTACCGGGATCTATAGGTAACACATATCTGTATAACACAGCTACCGGGATCTATAGGTAACACATATCTGTATAACACTGCTACCGGGGTCTATAGGTAACACATATCTGTATAACACCTGCTGCTACCGGGATCTATAGGTAACACATATCTGTATAACACCTGCTGCTACCGGGATCTATAGGTAACACATATCTGTATAACACAGCTACCGGGATCTATAGGTAACACATATCTGTATAACACTGCTACCGGGGTCTATAGGTAACACATATCTGTATAACACCTGCTGCTACCGGGATCTATAGGTAACACATATCTGTATAACACAGCTACCGGGGTCTATAGGTAACACATATCTGTATAACACCTGCTGCTACCGGGATCTATAGGTAACACATATCTGTATAACACCTGCTGCTACCGGGATCTATAGGTAACACATATCTGTATAACACAGCTACCGGGGTCTATAGGTAACACATATCTGTATAACACCTGCTGCTACCGGGGTCTATAGGTAACACATATCTGTCTAACACCTGCTGCTACCGGGGTCTATAGGTAACACATATCTGTATAACACCTGCTGCTACCGGGGTCTATAGGTAACACATATCTGTATAACACCTGCTGCTACCGGGGTCTATAGGTAACACATATCTGTATAACACCTGCTGCTACCGGGATCTATAGGTAACACATATCTGTATAACACCTGCTGCTACCGGGATCTATAGGTAACACATATCTGTATAACACCTGCTGCTACCGGGATCTATAGGTAACACATATCTGTATAACACAGCTACCGGGGTCTATAGGTAACACATATCTGTATAACACCTGCTGCTACCGGGGTCTATAGGTAACACATATCTGTCTAACACCTGCTGCTACCGGGGTCTATAGGTAACACATATCTGTATAACACCTGCTGCTACCGGGGTCTATAGGTAACACATATCTGTATAACACCTGCTGCTACCGGGGTCTATAGGTAACACATATCTGTATAACACCTGCTGCAACCGGGGTCTATAGGTAACACATATCTGTATAACACAGCTACCGGGGTCTATAGATAACACATATCTGTATAACACCTGCTGCTACCGCGGTCTATAGGTAACACATATCTGTATAACACCTGCTGCTACCGGGATCTATAGGTAACACATATCTGTATAACACCTGCTGCTACCGGGATCTATAGGTAACACATATCTGTATAACACCTGCTGCTACCGGGGTCTATAGGTAACACATATCTGTATAACACCTGCTGCTACCGGGGTCTATAGGTAACACATATCTGTATAACACAGCTACCGGGATCTATAGGTAACACATATCTGTATAACACAGCTACCGGGGTCTATAGGTAACACATATCTGTATAACACAGCTACCGGGATATATAATATATAATAAATAAAACTCTCTTCCCCCCCCTACAGGCACGCTAAAGAAACTCACTGCATTGAAGGTGGATGAGAACCAGCTCATGTATTTGCCAGACTCTATAGGAGGGTGAGTTCAAAGTCGTGTTAAGAATCTACGAGCTCGTAGCTTGTAGATCTGCTACTTTTGAGTGGTGCAACCACTCCTACAACCAGCAATGTCCGTGCACCTGTTTGTGTACCTGAATGAGCACGAGTATGTGACTTATTAATACCAGTAGGGGGCGCCAGAAACGGAGAGAGGGGTAGTGCTGTGTCTCTAATGACAGAGAGAGAGAGAGAGAGACATTAGTAAAGTGTAACAATGCTTAAAGCACCGACAGGCGTTCCTGTCCAGAATGGGTTAAAGACAGGGGCCTCGGGCCAGCCCAGTTAGGGTCCAGTTAGGGGCCCAGTTAGGGCCCTAACTGGCCTGTTGAGAACTGTAGTTTTGGCCGGCTGCCGGGCGCTGCTGCACTGATAACTTTGCGGTGGGGCCACTGCGCCATCTAGAGTCTACCTGGGCCACTGCGCCATCTAGAGTCTACCTGGGCCACTGCGCCATCTAGAGTCTACCTGGGCCACTGCGCCATCTAGAGTCTACCTGGGCCACTGCGCCATCTAGAGTCTACCTGGGCCACTGCGCCATCTAGAGTCTACCTGGGCCACTGCGCCATCTAGAGTCTACCTGGGCCACTGCGCCATCTAGAGTCTACCTGGGCCACTGCGCCATCTAGAGTCTACCTGGGCCACTGCGCCATCTAGAGTCTACCTGGGCCACTGCGCCATCTAGAGTCTACCTGGGCCACTGCGCCCGTCTAGAGTTTATACGGACAGGTATCAGTCAAGAGGGAGACATCGAAGAGGAAGGATCAACATATGGAATGTCAGAGCAGGTCAGCTCCATATATGGAGATCTAAGGGTTTGAGGTCGGCTCCATCTAGGACGGTGATCCAGGCTGTCCAGGGTTAGATGAGGTCAGTGTGGTGATCTGATCTCCATATATGGAGCGCGTCGTGAGGCTTGACGGGCTGACTGACATGAAATGCAGGTTTTCATAGTAAACTGTGAACCTACAGTCACAATCCATCTGTTTTCATTATGGATCATTAGACAGCACGTTGTTTATTAGTACATTTTATATTGATTTATCTATTTGTGTACAGTTGTTTTTACAGTTGTTTTTTCAGTTGTTTTTTTGAGCCCCTCCTACCGTATATACAGGGTTAAGGTTTACTTTTAGTTCAATGTTTGTTTTAAAATACGCCATTGGCAATAAAGATAATTCAATGTTTGTTTTAAAAACGCCATTGGCAATAAAGATAATTCAATGTTTGTTTTAAAAACGCCATTGGCAATAAAGATAATTCAATGTTTGTTTTAAAAACGCCATTGGCAATAAAGATAATTCAATGTTTGTTTTACATCATCGTTACATCACCGAATCATAGCAACGTGAGTTAGATGATAAGAGCGCCCCTCACTTCACATGGGTGTGATTTTTTTCACTGTGTTATGTTGGTAGTCATGGCTCTGATGGAACCAAATGGACCCGTCCATTTGTACACTCTGGACTGGACTGCAGTTTCATCGAGATCTAGATCATATACTCTATGTAATCCATATGTAATCCATATGTAATCCATACAGCCTGACGTCTCTAGACGAGCTGGACTGCAGCTTCAACGAGATCGAGGCGCTGCCTTCGTCCGTCGGCCAGTGCGTCAACATCCGCACGTTCGCTGCGGACCACAACTTCCTCACACAGCTCCCCCCGGAGGTCAGTAGGAAACCCTGAGGCGAAATGGACATAGTGGCCGAATGAAGGTATTGCAGCCTGGCCCCAAACACATGAACGCGCTGGTCCGTTGATTATCACTGTGCGCGTTCAGTTGATGGTCTCAACAACTCGGGTGTCTTCTCTATTCATATATACTCTAAGGTTTTAACCATAGACTGTAATAAATATGGACAAAGCGTTCCCCGGGTCTAACATGAACGTAAAATGAAGCCTGTCAGTCCTTGCAATGGAAGTCGCCATCTTTAATGATCCGTTTGGGCCCAGCTGGCCCATTGGCTGGCCCAGACAACGAGGCGGGACTTCCCCCCTTCTTCTTCGTTGGTTTTTATTTTGACTCGAGTGGGTGGGGGATCCCGTTCATAGACTGTAACGGTAGCCACGCCCCTCAGAACATACGCGACTTTATGGTCATTTTTTTTAAATAAATGGGACCATAATTTTCCAAAAAGAATATTATGACATTAGAAATGAGACTTTAAACTAGTGACTGGAAGCAGAAAGTATTCATGACCATGTTTATTAAGGTAATACAGTCTAGGTGAAGTTGGGCCCAAATACATGGACCTCTATGGGGTTTTTTTGGGCCCAATGACAGCGCCACAACAGGCCATTATTTGAACTTTCAGGAAATCCCGATTTCCTCAGTGGCTTCACAAAATATCTGTCTGACTGCCCCCCTGGTTTTAACCCCTTCTCTCCCTGTCAGATGGGTCAATATGTTAACCCCTTCTCTCCCTGTCAGATGGGTCAATATGTTAACCCCTTCTCTCCCTGTCAGATGGGCCTGTGGCAGAACGCCACGGTGCTGTTCCTGCACTCCAACAAGCTGGAGTCTCTGCCGGAGGAGATGGGAGACATGACCCGACTGAAGGTCATTAACCTGAGTGACAACAGGTGAGTCTAATTATAATAACATGACCCGACTGAAGGTCATTAACCTGAGTGACAACAGGTGAGTCTAATTATAATGACATGACCCGACTGAAGGTCATTAACCTGAGTGACAACAGGTGATTGTCTTGACTAAAGTGTTCAGTCAATCAATGTTGTGTTTATAGTAGACTGTTGAGTGTCCATAGTGTTTTTAGTGACTGTGTGTCTTCTCCCTTTCAGGCTGAAGAACCTTCCGTACAGTTTCACCAAGCTGAGCCAGATGACGGCCATGTGGCTGTCGGAGAACCAGGTAGCCTTTCACCTTTCACCTTTCACCTTCACATTACAGCCATTAGTACCAGGTGACCTTTCACCTTTCACCTTCACATTACAGCCATTAGAACCAGGTGACCTTTCACCTTCACATTACAGCCATTAGAACCAGGTGGTGACCTTTCACCTTCACATTACAGCCATTAGAACCAGGTGGTGACCTTTCACCTTCACATTACAGCCATTAGAACCAGGTGGTGACCTTTCACCTTCACATTACAGCCATTAGAACCAGGTGGTGACCTTTCACCTTCACATTACAGCCATTAGAACCAGGTGGTGACCTTTCACCTTCACATTACAGCCATTAGAACCAGGTGGTGACCTTTCACCTTCACATTACAGCCATTAGAACCAGGTGGTGACCTTTCACCTTCACATTACAGCCATTAGAACCAGGTGGTGACCTTTCACCTTCACATTACAGCCATTAGAACCAGGTGGTGACCTTTCACCTTCACATTACAGCCATTAGAACCAGGTGGTGACCTTTCACCTTCACATTACAGCCATTAGAACCAGGTGGTGACCTTTCACCTTCACATTACAGCCATTAGAACCAGGTGGTGACCTTTCACCTTCACATTACAGCCATTAGAACCAGGTGGTGACCTTTCACCTTCACATTACAGCCATTAGAACCAGGTGGTGACCTTTCACCTTCACATTACAGCCATTAGAACCAGGTGGTGACCTTTCACCTTCACATTACAGCCATTAGAACCAGGTGACCTTTCACCTTCACATTACAGCCATTAGAACCAGGTGGTGACCTTTCACCTTCACATTACAGCCATTAGAACCAGGTTCTATATAGTGTATAGTCATAGGTTCATCGTACAGATATGCTACTGTTAGATGGATCTTATACAGTAGGTTCCATTGCTATGTCTTTGACGTATCACCGTATGTTGTTTTTGCTTACTGTAAATCGCTCTGGATTAAGAGCGTCTGCTAAATGCCTACATTGTCCCCCCACCCTCCCTCCAGTGCAAGCCCCTCATCCCGACCGAAGTTGGGTTGTTAACTTTCTTGATGACTATTTCTCTCACATGTGTCCCCTCCCCCCCACCCACCCCTCCCTCCAGTCCAAGCCCCTCATCCCCCTCCAGAAAGAGGAGGATCCAGAGACCCAGAAGACGGTTCTGACCAACTACATGTTCCCCCAGCAGAGCCGCACAGAGGAGTGTAAGTCATAGACTGTGAAAAATATGGACAAAGCGCTCTCCGGGTCTAACATGAACGTAAAATGAAGCCTGTCAGTCCTTGTATTGTAAGTCGCCATCTTTCTAGATCCGTTTGGGCCCAGCTGAGCCCATTGGCTGGCCCAGACAACGAGGCGGGACTTCCCCCCTTCTTCTCCGTTGGTTTTTATTTTGACTCGAGTGGGTGGGGGATCCCGTTCATAGACTGTAACGGTAGCCACGCCCCTCAGAACATACGCGACTTTATGGTCATTTTTTTAAATAAATGGGACCATAATTTTCCAAAAAGAATATTATGACATTAGAAATGAGACTTTAAACTATAGTGACTGGAAGCAGAAAGTATTCATGACCATGTTTATTAAGGTAATACAGTCTAGGTGAATTTGGGCCCAAATACATGGACTTCTATGGGGCTATGGGTTATTCTGGGTCCAGTGACAGCGCCACAACAGGCCATTATATTAACGTTCAGGAAATCCCGATTTCCTTAGTGGCTTCACACAATATCTGTCTGACTGCCCCGACTGTGTTTTATTTTTATTCCCAACTCAAACTCGTGTTTCTCTGTGTGTTTCTCCTCAGATATTCCACCTCAAACTCGTGTTTCTCTGTGTGTTTCTCCTCAGATATTCCACCTCAAACTCATGTTTCTCTGTTTGTTCTTCTCAGATATTCCACCTCAAACTCATGTTTCTCTGTTTGTTCTTCTCAGATATTCCACCTCAAACTCATGTTTCTCTGTTTGTTCTTCTCAGATATTCCACCTCAAACTCATGTTTCTCTGTTTGTTCTTCTCAGATATTCCACCTCAAACTCATGTTTCCCTGTGTGTTTCTTCTCAGATATTCCACCTCAAACTCGTGTTTCTCTGTGTGTTTCTCCTCAGATATTCCACCTCAAACTCATGTTTCTCTGTTTGTTCTTCTCAGATATTCCACCTCAAACTCATGTTTCTCTGTTTGTTCTTCTCAGATATTCCACCTCAAACTCATGTTTCTCTGTTTGTTCTTCTCAGATATTCCACCTCAAACTCGTGTTTCTCTGTGTGTTTCACAGATATTCCACCTCAAACTCATGTTTCTCTGTGTGTTTCACAGATATTCCACCTCAAACTCATGTTTCTCTGTGTGTTTCACAGATATTCCACCTCAAACTCATGTTTCTCTGTGTGTTTCACAGATATTCCACCTCAAACTCATGTTTCTCTGTTTGTTCTTCTCAGATATTCCACCTCAAACTCATGTTTCTCTGTGTGTTTCACAGATATTCCACCTCAAACTCATGTTTCTCTGTGTGTTTCACAGATATTCCACCTCAAACTCATGTTTCTCTGTGTGTTTCACAGATATTCCACCTCAAACTCATGTTTCTCTGTGTGTTTCTTCTCAGATATTCCACCTCAAACTCATGTTTCTCTGTGTGTTTCCCTGTGTGTTTCTCAGATATCCCCAACTCTGACTCTGAGAGCTTCAACCCTTCGCTGTGGGAGGAGCAGAGGAAGCAGAGAGCGCAGGTGGCCTTCGAGTGCGACGAGGACAAAGACGAGAGGGAGACCCCGCCTCGGGTCAGTGCTCTGTCTTCAGCTGTTCTCAGCCTGGGGTCCCGGGACTACATTAACATTGTTCTCAGCCTGGGGGTCCCGGGACTACATTAACATTGGTTACATAAATGGGGGTCTCGGAGATAGAAAAGCCATGGTGCAGTATGTCTAGCCTGGTTAATAAACCAGACTAATATCGCACGGACCGCGGGATATTAGTCTGGGGAGGCTCAGCTTGGATTTCATTTCCAGGGCGGCAGGTTGAAACATTTTCTCTTTGACGCAATTGTTCAGAGCTATACTGTCAGTCAAAGGTCTCAAGCATTGAAAGTCACTGTACCAAAGCCCGCCCTATATTGCATACCGTGTCCCGATTGGCCGCCCCATTTCTCTGGCGTAGGAAATGGGCGTACAATTGAGCCTCTCCAGACCGTAATCCGCCGGCAGGCAATGTTGTTTTTGCCAACGGCTGATTCGGTCTGGTTTATTAACCAGGCTACAGTATGTCGGCCTCTGGTGACATGGTGGCCAGCACAGGACTGTTAAATGTTCTGATAGAACGGTCCCTACAACATGTCATCCTCTGGTGACATGGTGGCCAGCACAGGACTGTTAAATGTTCTGATAAAACTCCCTATCCCTACAAAAACATTGTCCGTAGCCTGGCCATGTGGATGTCTGGATGATAACGGTAAGGTGGTTTCATTTTTTTTCCGGCATCACTTTGTTTTGGTCCCCCATGTTTGTTTTTTTAGTCTCGTCAGTCGCTACGAGTTGGAATAAAAGATGGATCCCAAGAAGTACTTGAAGAAACGTGTTGAATTGAACCACATCAAGGCTTTGTCATTCTGATTCTGCTTTGGTTGGACCGTCCTGATGACTACAGACCAGTAGCCTCGGAAACCCAGACGTTTTTATTTCCAGGGAGAAAAAGAAAGTCTGGCTATTATGATCAGTTCCATGGCTTCCCCCCCACACACACACACACACACAAACACACACATGCATAGTCATACACACACACACACACACACACACACACACACACACACACACACACACACACACACACACACACACACACACTCACACACACACACACACACACACACACACACTCTCTCTCTCTCTCTCTCTCTCTCTCTCACACACACAACCTGTGATGAAACCGTAGACTGTAATGGAACTGTGTGATGACTGTGTTTCCATGTGATAGACGCGGTACTCCCTCTAGTGTTCAACACAAGGAACCACATCCATTCATTCACATTTTTAGATGTGGTATGGACCCTGAAAAGCATTAACACAGTCAAGCAACTGAAATAGCCTCTTATTATACAGCGTTGATTTCGTCGACTAAAACTAAGACGAACTAATGACTACTTTTTTTACACTGACGAAAACCGATGAACCCTAATAATAATAATAATAATAATAATGGTTCTGTCCCATCCCCAGGAGGGAAACCTGAAGCTAATAATAATGGTTCTGTCCCATCCTCAGGAGGGAAACCTGAAGATAATAATAATAATAATAATGGTTCTGTCCCATCCCCAGGAGGGAAACCTGAAGCGCTACCCCACCCCGTACCCCGAGGAGCTGAAGAACATGGTGAAGACGGCCCAGTCCGTGGCCCACCGGCTGAAGGAGGACGAGGAGGAGTCCAACAGGGAGAAGAACCGCATCGGCGTGCAGGACGTCGGAGTCAAGGTCTGTTTTAAACCATGGACTGTAAAGGATATGGACAAAGCGTTCCCCGGGTCTAACATGGACGTAAAATAAAGATCTGGACAAAGCGTTCCCCGGGTCTAACATAAAGATCTGGACAAAGCGTTCCCCGGGTCTAAAGATCTGGACAAAGCGTTCCCCGGGTCTAACATAAAGATCTGGACAAAGCGTTCCCCGGGTCTAACATAAAGATCTGGACAAAGCGTTCCCCGGGTCTAACATAAAGATCTGGACAAAGCGTTCCCCGGGTCTAAAGATATGGACAAAGCGTTCCCCGGGTCTAACATAAAGATATGGACAAAGCGTTCCCCGGGTCTAACATAAAGATATGGACAAAGCGTTCCCCGGGTCTAACATGGACGTAAAATAAAGATATGGACAAAGCGTTCCCCGGGTCTAACATGGACGTAAAATAAAGATCTGGACAAAGCGTTCCCCGGGTCTAACATAAAGATATGGACAAAGCGTTCCCCGGGTCTAACATAAAGATATGGACAAAGCGTTCCCCGGGTCTAACATGGACGTAAAATAAAGATATGGACAAAGCGTTCCCCGGGTCTAACATAAAGATATGGACAAAGCGTTCCCCGGGTCTAACATAAAGATATGGACAAAGCGTTCCCCGGGTCTAACATAAAGATATGGACAAAGCGTTCCCCGGGTCTAACATGGACGTAAAATAAAGATATGGACAAAGCGTTCCCCGGGTCTAACATGGACGTAAAATAAAGATATGGACAAAGCGTTCCCCGGGTCTAACATGGACGTAAAATAAAGATATGGACAAAGCGTTCCCCGGGTCTAACATGGACGTAAAATAAAGATATGGACAAAGCGTTCCCCGGGTCTAACATGGACGTAAAATAAAGATATGGACAAAGCGTTCCCCGGGTCTAACATGGACGTAAAATAAAGATATGGACAAAGCGTTCCCCGGGTCTAACATCTAACAGTACTTCAGTATAAGTATCAGGGCCTGGACGTCATATGGACAAAGCGTTCCCCGGGTCTAACATGGACGTAAAATGAAGCCTGTAATTCCTTGCACTGTAAGTTAAGTCGCCATATTTCTAGATCCGTTGGGGCCCAGCTGGCCCATTGGCTGGCTCCGTTTGGGCCCAGCTGGCCCATTGGCTGGCCCAGACAACGAGGCGGGACTTCCCCCCCCCCCCCCCCCCCTTACTCTTCGTTGGTTTTTATTTTGACTGTGTGGGTGGGGGATCCCGATCATAGACTGTAACGGTAGCCACGCCCCTCAGAACATACGCGACTTTATGGTAATTTTCTTTTAATAAATTGGACCATAATTTTCCAAAAAGAATATTATGACATTAGAAATGAGACTTTAAACTAGTGACTGGAAGCAGAAAGTATTCATAACCATGTTTATTAAGGTAATACAGTCTAGGTGAAGTTGGGCCCAAATACATGGACTTCTATGGAGCTATGGGGTTTTTTGGGCCCAATGACAGACAGCGCCACAACAGGCCATTATATGAAGTCCCGATTTCCTCAGTGGCTTCACAAAATATCTGTCTGACTGCCCCCCTGTTTTAAACCCATTTTGGTGTTAGCATTATGCTATGCTTTAGCTATTAAAAAATAGCAGAACTACAAGCTCGTAGCGCGCCACCGAGTGGCGCGCTACGAGCTTGTAGTTCTGCTATTTTTTGAAAAATCTAAGAACGACTGACATAGAAACATGGCTTTTTTCAGAAAACTGTCAGGATGTAGAAGACACTTTTAGAATCTGATCTCAGGTCAGAAAATAGCTTAAACAGCTTAGAAATAATATTCATAACCTCTTTGCAGTGTGTGGTGCTGGTGGACCCCATTCTGACCTGAGATCAGATTCTAAAAATGTTCTTCTACATCCTGACGGTTTTCTGAAAAAGCTATGTTTCTATGTCAGTCGTTCTTCGATTTTTCAAAAATAGCAGACCTACAAGCTTCGTACGACGCTTAAACCGTCTTTAAATAATAGGGGGCGGGACTGGGCCCTGGTAGGGGGCGGGACTGGGCCCTGGTAGGGGGCGGGACTGGGCCCTGGTAGGGGGCGGGACTGGCGAGGGCAGTTGTTTTTACAGACGGGGTAGAAGAGGGCAGGGGCTGAAGCCCCCTTTGATGTCTGTGTGTGTGTGTGTGTGTGTGTGTTCACCAGGTGATAGACGGGCCCTGTGCCAACGGCAAGGCCGTGGAGATGGAGTCCAGCGTCTCCGCGGACACGTGCGTCCAGAGCTCGTCCACGGACGACCTGCAGGACCACTCGGACGACCTCCAGGACCACTCGGACGACCTCCAGGACCACTCGGAGTCCCCGGACTCTCACATGGCTCCCCTCAAGTCCTCGGAGAACTCGGCCACCATGATGACACACGAGGACACGCTGGAGGTCGGTCCCGGTGTCTTCGTTTCGTCCGTTTGTTCGTTTGTTCGTTTGTTCGTTTGTTTGTTTGTTCGTTCGTTCGTTCGTTCGTTCGTTCGTTCGTTCGTTCGTTCGTTCGTTCTGTTCGTTCGTTCGTTCGTTCATCCATCCATCCCTGTTCATCTGCTGAGCTGTTACTGAGAGTTTGTTTCCGTTTGCAACACTTCCTGTATCGCAGTGGAGTTGAAGATTAACGGCCGCTGTTGATTAATTAATTACATACTACCATTATTATATTAATTAATTACATACTACCATTATTATATTCGTTACTTTTTCAATATGAACCCATTTAGACCCTGAGGACGATTCTACAAAATTTGACTTCTAAATCCTTACAGTATTTTCTGAGAAACCTCATGTTTCTACGTCGGTGGTTCTCAAACATATTATTCATGTCAAGGACCCTCAAATTATTTTTTTAATCTGTCCGCCGACCCCCATCTGATGTGATGTAATGATCTGTGATTTAATGACGTGTGATTTAATGACGTGTGATTTTTAATGATGTGTGATTTTTAATGACGTGTGATTTTTAATGATGTGTCCTTTTCTAATGACGTGTCATTTTTTAATGATGTGTCATTTTTAATGACGTGTCATTTTTAATGACGTGTCATTTTTTAATGACGTGTCATTTTTAATGACGTGTCATTCTTTATGATTCTTCCGTCCAGGACTCGGAGGAGCTGTCGGACGAGGAGGAGGAGATGAAGACGGCCGAGATGAGACCTCCTCTCATCGAGATCTCCATCAATCAGCCCAAAGTGGTCACCCTGAGCAAGGAGAAGAAAGGTCGGTTCTAGGACTTACGATTTAAGACTTAGTGACATGATCTGAACACACTGATTTACTGACATGATAGGGTCGCTGATTTAAGACCTTCTGACATGATTTAAGACTTAGGCGACCGTCTCCAGATAAAACGTCAAAGTCCCGTTGCGTTCTCATTTTGTATCACAATTTACAATTTACAGTTACAATTTAGGCATTTAGCAGACGCTCTTAATCCAGAGCGACTTACATTAAGCAAGAACAAAAAAGCATGGGAATACATCACATAAAAACATTTATCATGAAACATGCAGGCATGCAAACAGGCCCAAGGTGAAAAAGGTGACAGTGTGCGGGGCCAACGCTGTGCCGCGGGCAAAACCGCGGCGCAAATCTTTTAAGCGTTTATCGGTACTAAACCCACTTTGGGGGGGGGGGGGGGTGTCATGGGGGACAGTATATACTACACTGTACTAGCCCTCCTCCCGGCCTGTGTGTCTGTGTGTTAGGCTGTGCAACAGTGACACTTGGTGGTGAACAAATGCTATAACGCTATGTTTCGTGCTCGGACACAGCCAGGGACCCAGGGACACAGCCAGGGACAGACCCAGTGACACAGGGGCAGCCAGGGACAGACCCAGTGACACAGGGACAGCCAGGGACAGACCCAGTGACACAGGGACACAGCCAGGGACACATCCAGGGACAGACCCAGTGACACAGGGACAGCCAGGGACAGACCCAGTGACACAGGGACAGCCAGGGACAGACCCAGTGACACAGCCAGGGACACATCCAGGGACAGACCCAGTGACACAGGGACAGCCAGGGACAGACCCAGTGACACAGGGACAGCCAGGGACAGACCCAGTGACACAGGGACACAGCCAGGGACACAGCCAGGGACAGACCCAGTGACACAGGGACACAGCCAGGGACAGACCCAGTGACACAGGGACAGCCAGGGACAGACCCAGTGACACAGGGACACAGCCAGGGACACAGCCAGGGACAGCCAGGGACAGACCCAGTGACACAGGGACACAGCCAGGGACAGACCCAGTGACACAGGGACAGCGAGGGACAGACCCAGTGACACAGGGACAGCCAGGGACAGACCCAGTGACACAGGGACACAGCCAGGGACACAGCCAGGGACAGACCCAGTGACACAGGGACACAGCCAGGGACACAGCCAGGGACAGCCAGGGACAGACCCAGTGACACAGGGACAGACCTAGTGACACAGGGACAGCCAGGGACAGACCTAGTGACACAGGGACAGCCAGGGACAGACCCAATGACACAGTGACACAGCCAGGGACAGACCCAGTGACACAGGCACACAGCCAGGAACAGACCCAGTGACACAGGGACACAGGGACACCGCCAGGGACACAGGGACCCAGCCAGGGACAGACACAGGGACACATACTGTAGCTGTCTATAGTGTGGTTGAGTGGCTGCACCACTCAAAAATGACAGATGATTATTTACTAAATCAGTACAAATCTAGTCAGTATTGAGCAAGATGTTAACATTCATGTCCTGATAGTCATAGACCAATTAATTTACTCCAACAGGAGCACTAGCCCCTCGAGGAGCACTAGCCCCTCCTATATTCAGTAGATTTGTGTCCTAAATGCCATTGACAATGAATGAATTGTCATATATCGGCTATTTTTGTCCTACACAATCCTACACATTCATTGTCACAAAAATGACAATGAATGGATGATGTATGATGATAAGGGTCACTTCACACAGGTGTGATTTAAAGAAAGAAACTGGTCCAGCACTCACACTCCCATCTCAAAATCCCTTACAGTTACACTCTTCACATCATGTAAAATAGAAAATTATATTCACTGGCAAAATAATGAATTATAATACAAATAAAATGTTTTGGGATGGTTTAGTCAACAGGGTCAGTTTACTTCATTATTTTAGCCTTAGTCAATTTAAGACATGTAGAGTAACATCCTCTCCTTATTCAACAGTTGAGCTGCATGTTTTCGTTTTTAATATATCCATTTAGTATAAGCCCTGGCACGCACGCACGCACGCACACACACACACACACACACACACACACACACACACACACACACACGCGCGCGCGTGCTTTATTTATTTACTCATACGCATGCATGCACACACACGAGCACACAGACAGACACACACACACACACACAGCGAGAGAAACTGACGCCGGCGCGTCCACACCACAGACAGTATAACGCAAAGTGCTAACGTTGCTAATGCTAACTGTAGCAGCTAAACTAATGGATCGACTGGCGAGTCACAGACAGTGTGTCAAAATTCATGCCGAGTCCACACAAACAGGTTTTTTTTCCGCGGAGCGACCAGCGGCTGCGCACATCATGCCGCCCAGATGCAAGCAGAAATATCGCTCAGAATCATTAGTGACTCACGAGAGTAGTCTGTCAGATAATTCTCCGGGCAGCGAGCTCGGGCTTCACAGACCCCCTCACCCCCCCCAAACATTTTTTTAACGGATTTGCATGAATCACACAGGTCCTATATTTGGGATAAAAACGGCGATTTTCGCCGAAAAGCTACACTTTTGCATGTCTGAACATGCGTAGCTAAGAAAGTAACAGTGGAATATCTATATAATGAAACTATACATATAAACTATACATATAAACTACTACGCTATACATATGTACTATGACTACATACAATGTAATTATAGTGCTGTCTACATAACATGCTATAAGTCTGTATGTATCGACCCTTTACACGAGAACGCACACTTTATGAAAACCCTATAATGTCGCTAGGTGGCGGTAACGGGCTGCCAAATAGATCAGTCACCCCGCGTACAAGAAGAAGAACCCCTTCACGCAACCCTGCGCAACACAGCTCCGTCTTTTTGGCAAATCTAGAACTTCCTGTTTGAGAGCTAGCAAATTTAAGACATCCGGTTGGTTTCATTAAAAATCACACGTCATTAAAAATCACACATCATTAAAAATCACACATCATTAAAAATCACACGTCATTAAAAATCACACATCATTACATCACATTTAGAGTCAATAGAGTCCAGGGGGGCAGTCAGACGGATATTTTGTGAAGCCACTAAGGAAATGAAAGTTCATATAATGGCCTGTTGTAGCGCTCTCATTGGGCTAAAAAAAACCCATAGCCCCATAGAAGTCCATGTGTTCTGCCCTAGCAATCGCGTCCTAGCAAGGCTTAGACAGACAGATAACAAAATGAAGGTCCAGTCAACCGTTTTCCTCAAAGTATGGCTTTACTGGGAGGTTCTTCATAAAATTGTAAAACTGTAACACATAAACAGAAAATATACATATATCACTGAACAGCGTAAGGCAGGATAATTTTACCATAATAAAATATAGTGTGAAGTGGGAATAATGTAAATACTGTAAATACAAGTCCAATACTGTTCTACATTATATTTCCAAGAGTCCAGAAAGGACATCCATCATAGGTTATCATTACCAGCAGCAATGATAAAATAAAGAGTAACTGTGAGATATGGCAACATAACAACAAGAAATCTCTTCAGTAAAACAAATATTTTACACTCTGAAACAATCCACATTTGCACTGTGTATCACACTCACGAATAAATCTGCTCCAAGGTTGGGATGCAGGAAAACAACTCTGGGACCTTGTACACACTGCTTGCATTCAACGTGACTCAGAAATAATGACGGACAGACAGGAAGAGAAAACACCAAGATCATTTAAAACATAATACATATTTTGGCTTTTCTCCATTTTGGAGACAGAACACCATGTATTTGGGCCCAACTTCACCTAGACTGTATTACCTTAATAAACATGGTCATGAATACTTTCTGCTTCCAGTCACTAGTTTAAAGTCTCATTTCTAATGTCATAATATCTTTTTGGAAAATTATGGTCCCATTTATTAGAAAAATGACCATAAAGTCGCGCATGTTCTGAGGGGCGTGGCTACCGTTACAGTCTATGAACGGGATCCCCCACCCACTCGAGTCAAAATAAAAACCAACGAAGAAGAAGGGGGAAGTCCCGCCTCGTTGTCTGGGCCAGCCAATGGGCCAGCTGGCCTGAACTGGGCCAAAACGGATCTAGAAAGATGGCGACTTCCATTGCAAGGACTGACAGGCTTCATTTTACGTTCACGTTAGACCCGCGGAACGCTTTGTCCATATTTTTTACAGTCTATGATAGAGTCCCAAAATCACACATGCTTTAGCTGGTGAAAAATCGTGAAAATGCATGGAAGAACGACTGACGTAGAAACATATACAGTAGCTTTTTTTGAGTGGTGCAACCACTCCTACAACCAGCAATGTCCATGTACCTGTGTACCTGTGTGTGTCTATGAGCACAAGTATGTTACTTATTTATACCAGTAGGGGGCGCCAGAAACAGGGGTAGTGCTGTGTCTCTAATGAGAGAGAGAGAGAGAGAGAGAGAGAGAGAGAGGGGGGGGGGGGGGGGGGGGGGGATTGCACCACTCAGTTCACACGTGTGTGATTTTTTAGAAAACTGTCATTTATATTTAGAAGACAATTCTAGAATCTGATCTCAGGTCAGAACGGGGGTTTCCTGTCCAGACAGAACGGAACTAAATGAGGATGTTTCTCTAGAATCTGATCTCAGGTCAGAACGGGGGTTTCCTGTCCAGAACAGAACGGAGCTAAATGAGGATGTTTCTCTAGAATCTGATCTCAGGTCAGAACGGGGGTTTCCTGTCCAGAACAGAACGGAACTAAATCTGATCTCAGGTCAGAACGGGGGTTTCTGTCCAGAACAGAACGGAGCTAAATGAGGATGTTTCTCTAGAATCTGATCTCAGGTCAGAACAGAACTAAATGAGGATGTTTCTCTAGAATCTGATCTCAGGTCAGAACGGGGGAACTAAATGAGGATGTTTGACGGGGGAACTAAATGAGGATGTTTGTCTAGAATCTGATCTCAGGTCAGAACGGAACTAAATGAGGATGTTTCTCTAGAATCTGATCTCAGGTCAGAACGGAACTAAATGAGGATGTTTCTCTAGAATCTGATCTCAGGTCAGAACGGAGCTAAATGAGGATGTTTGTCTCTTTGTCGCGGCCAGACGACGGTAAGGACGCCGACTCGCTGCTGGATGACGCCGTGGCCAACAGCAACCAGAACAACAGCAACTGCTCCTCGCCGTCCAGGATGTCGGACTCCGTCTCCCTGACCACGGACAGCAGTCAGGACAACTCCCTGTGCACACGCCCGAGAGGGACCAGAGGATGGGCTTCCTGCCCAAGAGCAGGTACCGTACCCTGGTCTTTGGAGTAGCTCCTGTTCATCTTTAATCTGAGGAGGTTGTGGTTCTGTCTGTGCCCCAGATACCAACACTGTTCTGTCCAAGAGCAGGTACCCTGTCCTGTCTGTGCACCCCCCCCCCCCCCAGATACCACACCGTTCTGCCCAAGAGCAGGTACCCTGTCCTGTCTGTGCACCCCCCCCCCCCCCAGATACCACACCGTTCTGCCCAAGAGCAGGTACCCTGTCCTGTCTGTGCCCCCCCCAGATACCACACTGTTCTGCCCAAGAGCAGGTACCCTGTCCTGTCTGTGCCCCCCCCAGATACCACACTGTTCTGCCCAAGAGCAGGTACCCTGTCCTGTCTGTGCCCCCCTCCCCCCAGATACCACACCGTTCTGCCCAAGAGCAGGTACCCTGTCCTGTCTGTGCCCCCCCCAGATACCACACTGTTCTGCCCAAGAGCAGGTACCCTGTCCTGTCTGTGCCCCCCCCAGATACCACACTGTTCTGCCCAAGAGCAGGTACCCTGTCCTGTCTGTGCACCCCCCAGATACCACACTGTTCTGCCCAAGAGCAGGTACCCTGTCCTGTCTGTGCACCCCCCAGATACCACACTGTTCTGCCCAAGAGCAGGTACCCTGTCCTGTCTGTGCACCCCCCAGATACCAACACTGTTCTGCCCAAGAGCAGGTACCCTCAGAACTGCAGCCTCACTCCCAATCTTCCGCAAGAAGAACCGCAAAATTACAGCGAAATGTAAAAAAAATACGCCATTTTTTATTCCCGGCCGCGCGGCCGAAATGCACCGCGCAGCCCAGGGGGGGGGGGATGGGGGTCCAGCTTTCTGCCCGATAGCAGGCAATAGATATAAAAACCTAGGTACCTCATTGGCCGCTGCAGTTCAGTGTGGATGTATGTACATTTGTAGTCAATTAAAAACAAATCCACACAGCAAAAAAACATGACCACGATGTGTGTGTGTGTGTGTGTGTTATTTTAGTCAAGAAGACGAGAACATGAACCAGCAACCCAAGGAGAGCACTCCTCTGCTCCACAACGGCAACGGCTCGGACACCTCCCTGCATGCCTTGCTCAAGAGCCACCACCAGCAGCACCACCAGCAGCACCACCAGCACCACCAGCAGCACCAGCAGCACCAGCAGCACCAGCAGCAGCCGGAGAGGCCCGGAGACTACGACCTCTCCATGGAGGCCCGCATGGCCTTCATCAACAACTCCATGCAGGGAGGAGAGCATGTGGAGGGATACACCGCCTGGGACCAGCTCAACATGAACACAGGTGAGACCATTACACCACCTGACCTGACCTGGGACCAGCTCAACATGAACACAGGTGAGACCGTTACACCACCTGACCTGACCTGGGACCAGCTCAACATGAACACAGGTGAGACCGTTACACCACCTGACCTGGGACCAGCTCAACATGAACACAGGTGAGACCGTTACACCACCTGACCTGACCTGGGACCAGCTCAACATGAACACAGGTGAGACCGTTACCCCACCTGACCTGGGACCAGGTGAGACCATTACACCACCTGACCTGACCTGGGACCAGCTCAACATGAACACAGGTGAGACCGTTACACCAGCTGACCTGACCTGGGACCAGCTCAACATGAACACAGGTGAGACCGTTACCCCACCTGACCTGGGACCAGCTCAACATGAACACAGGTGAGACCGTTACCCCACCTGACCTGGGACCAGCTCAACATGAACACAGGTGAGACCGTTACCCCACCTGACCTGGGACCAGCTCAACATGAACACAGGTGAGACCGTTACACCACCTGACCTGGGACCAGCTCAACAACATGAACACAGGTGAGACCGTTACACCACCTGACCTGGGACCAGCTCAACATGAACACAGGTGAGACCGTTACACCACCTGACCTGGGACCAGCTCAACGTGAACACAGGTGAGACCGTTACACCACCTGACCTGGGACCAGCTCAACATGAACACAGGTGAGACCGTTACCCCACCTGACCTGGGACCAGCTCAACAACATGAACACAGGTGAGACCGTTACACCACCTGACCTGGGACCAGCTCAACGTGAACACAGGTGAGGGGGGGGGGGGGAACCTCTGCACAAAATCTGTTGCCTTTCCTAATAGTAAGTATTAATAAACAAAAGAATAACAGGAGCGGGATGGGACCGGTAGACTGTACCGTTGACATATATTTCTAATAATACTGTCCATTATGCCTCTCTACTTAGTATTTTATAGTTGTTGCCTATTACTGTCCTGTTGTGTATTTGTTCTGTGCGGCACTTTGGTACAATGAGTCGTTGTTTACTAAAGCATAGCATTATGCTATGCTTTAGCTATTGAAAAATAGCAGATACACAAGCTCATAGCGCGACACCGAGTGGCGCGCTATGAGCTTGTAGGTCTGATTTTTTTTTTTAAATCGAAGAACGACTGACATGGAAACATAGCTTTTTCAGAAAACTGTAGAAGACGATGTGTAGAATCTGATCTCAGGTCAGAACGGTAAACTGTCAGGATGTAGAAGACGATGTGTAGAATCTGATCTCCGGTCAGAACGGTAAACTGTCAGGATGTAGAAGACGATGTGTAGAATCTGATCTCAGGTCAGAACGGTAAACTGTCAGGATGTAGAAGACGATGTGTAGAATCTGATCTCAGGTCAGAACGGTTGCTTCATGAATACATGTTATTGTTGTTGTTGTCACAGTGTCCAAGCTGCCGACAGACAACATGGTTCTGTTGGACCAGCTGGAGAAAACCAGGAACAACGGTTCTGTGACGCCGTCCAGGGAGGACCTTCTGAAGGTACACTAACCTTTTGATGACCTTTAGCCTCTCAGACCCATTTGAGCCACGGAACCACCATTTGATGACACTGGACCACTGGTTTAAAACCAACATACCTAGTCCATTATCTATAAATGACTGAAAAGGAGAAGTTGTCTAAAGATGACCCCTTCTGGTAGCAGAGAGGAACTGCACAAATGGAGGAACTCTAACCTGAGCTGTAAAAATGGACGTTGTAAATGTCTAGCATTTAAAACCAGACATATTAGATCTATAAATGAACATAATAAATGTCTAGCATTTAAAACCAGACATATTTGAAATGCTCTGGAAGCATTTCAATCTACTGTAAAAAATAAAAAATAAAGTATATAAAAAATGTACATATATCATTGATGTAGATTTGGCTATTTTAAAACCGTGTTCTAAAATGAAAACGGGCGACACAAAATTGTCCGTTTTCAAGATGTTTTGGCCTTTCGGGTTTTCGGGCCTAAAATGATGGTAATTGTTCGGGGGCCAGAGCCTTAGATAAAAGGTTGCGTAAACTGCGTTCACATCATGGGGCTTCAGTCCAATGGAGGCTCTCCTACATAGACTTCTATTGGCTTCAGTCCAATGGAGGCTCTCCTACATAGACTTCTATTGGCTTCAGTCCAATGGAGGCTCTCCTACATAGACTTCAGTCCAATGGAGGCTCTCCTACATAGACTTCTATTGGCTTCAGTCCAATGGAGGCTCTCCTACATAGACTTATATTGGCTTCAGTCCAATGGAGGCTCTCCTACATAGACTTCTATTGAGAATGGGGACAACCAACTGGGACAAGTCCTGGACCGGAAGTGGGCAGAAATGCATTGGACTCAAGGCAACAGCCCGGCTTCAATGACCTTTAAATCCCTTTATTTTAGATTGTTTTGTAGTAATCGTACAACATAAACATTACAGAGACTTTAGCTGTTACTGTACAATACTTTAAAACAGTTGTCATGTTGCACACATGCTTAAAATAGCTCTTTTTTGCGCCGCCCTCGTTGAAAACAATGTATACAGCTTGTGTCAGTTCAGGCTGCATGAACAGCGCTCGAGAGCTCTGTTTCTGCCCCCTCAATGTCGTAACTCTTCTATTAGATGGCTCTGTTCAGGGCGAGCCTTGGGCCGTCCCGGTAGGGCCCGGTAGTCAGGGCCGGGTCCTTCATTTTCATGCCCGGCGTTAAGAACTCGTATCTGCTCTTGTTTTTTTAAAAGAACAAGCAAGGCGTACTGGGCAGCAAGAACGACAACGTGTCTTCGGAGCATTTGGAGAACGGCAACCAGCAGCATTACACCGATGGCCTGCAGGCCATGTCCCAGCAGAGCAGAGGAGGAGACCTCTACACCGATGGCCTGCAGGCCATGTCCCAGCAGAGCAGAGGAGGAGACCTCTACACCGATGGCCTGGCCATGTCCCAGCAGAGCAGAGGAGGAGACCTCTACACCGATGGCCTGGCCATGTCCCAGCAGAGCAGAGGAGGAGACCTCTACACCGATGGCCTGCAGGCCATGTCCCAGCAGAGCAGAGGAGGAGACCTCTACACCGATGGCCTGCAGGCCATGTCCCAGCAGAGCAGAGGAGGAGACCTCTACACCGATGGCCTGGCCATGTCCCAGCAGAGCAGAGGAGTGGGAGGTGGAGCAGGGGACCTCCGTCACGCGGGGGTCTCTTCCACAGGGGTGACGGCCTGCAGTGACATGTCTCTGTCCCACAGCACTGAGGAGCTGTCGCCGGAGAAGAGGTTTCCTCCTCCTCCCACCCAGGTAAACATAGTGGCGCAGTAGTCCATTACATTCCTAGTCCATCCATGGCCGTTGGGAGATGTGCACAGCCTTTAGCTAGCAGAACAACCAGCTACATTAGCCCACAGCCTTTAGCTAGCAGAACCACCAGCTACATTTTCTCAGCGATGCGCGCCGGCTCACCGTGGACAGCTCTCGAACCTTTGGAGACACGGCGCTTTGAAAATGGGGTTATAATGGAGGCTCAACGGAGCTTTAGATTAATAAAAAACAAAATAAACATCGCTATTGGTGAAGGAGGAGGGCTATGCTAGTC
This sequence comes from Protomyctophum bolini, assembly GCF_963924005.1. Taxonomy (NCBI): domain Eukaryota; kingdom Metazoa; phylum Chordata; class Actinopteri; order Myctophiformes; family Myctophidae; genus Protomyctophum; species Protomyctophum bolini. Next base: position 49,077,497 of record NC_137867.1, on the reverse strand, counting down.
AGAGCAATGCTAAAAGGTAAACAGACCGGGGAGGTACGTCTATAAACGTAGATGGCCATAACATAATGAAAGGTCCTCTCTCTCTCTCTCTCTCTCTCTCTCTCTCTCTCTCTCTCTCTCTCTCTCTCTCTCCAGACTCGCTCTCACAGCATCACCAACATCGAGTCGGGGGGTATGAAGGTGTACTCCATGATGGACGGGGGTGGCGGTGGCGAGGGGGGGGGGCGGGCCCGGCGGGCGGATGCTGCTAAGCTCCGGCCCGGGGCCCGGACCGGGGCCTCAGGTCCAGAGCATCGTCCGCAGCAAGTCGGCCTCTCTGCTCAACGACCAGACGCTGCAGGTCAGTAGACAAAAATGGTACCATTTTTTTATCGTGAGCATTAGTACTGAGGACCTTTATTTTGTAGTGGGGTTCGGAAGCTTTACACCGCTCCAGGTGGTTCGGTCAAGAACAACAAAGCACTTGGGTTGAGGGTTTTACTGAAGAAACGTAGAGTTGTACAGAAAGCATGTGTGTGTGTGTTTCTGCAAACGCACAAAAGACATAAACATAAAATTACAATAACTTCCATCAACAAAATACAACTGGCTAAACATACAAACATCACCTGCCTAAAACATGCACACATTTCCAAACACTTTTCCAACAGCACATAAAGAGATCAGTACTCACAACAAGGAGACGCACACGCTGCTGTGGTCTGTACAGAATGAGCAGGAAACTAGGCTTGACAAACTCTAGAGAGTGTGCTGTGCTGATTGCAGGGTGGATACAGGTGCTCACTAATTGAGAATACAGCAGTGATAGGCTATGGTCAATTTGTGACCATAGCCTATGGTACCAAAAAATGGCTTAAGCTGTATGAAATACTTGAATACTGAGTCCCGTGGTGGGAGTTCTGCTCTGATTTTAGTGAAATATTAAGTAGTTCCGGGGGGGGGGGGGGGGCAGGCAGTCAAAGTCATTAGTATTGTTGACCTATTTCTAAAATATTCGTGCAACTTTCATTCATTTTTTACCCCTCTATCACACAGAACTATGTTTTTTGTGTCACTATATCACTACGCCCAAAAAAAAAATCCATGTCATAGAGGGGTCAAAGTTGAACGAAAGTTGCGCTAATATTTTAGTCAATAGGTCAACAATACAAATTACGTTAGTTTTGTTGGATTAATTTCCCGGGACTCATTACATTGAAAACCTATTTTACATCACTGGAAAACTAAATGAAAATGCACTGTTGGCTCCCTGTCCCCTCCCCTCCCCTCCCCTCCCCCTCTCCCTCCCTCTCCCTCTCTCTCTCCCCCTCTCCCTCTCCCTCCCTCCCCCTCTCCCTCTCCCTCCCTCTCCCTCTCTCTCTCCCCCTCTCCCTCTCTCTCTCTCCCCCTCTCCCTCTCTCTCTCCCCCTCTCCCTCTCTCTCTCTCTCTCTCTCTCTCTCTCTCTCTCCTCTCCCTCTCCCTCTCCCTCTCCCCCTCCCCCTCCCCCTCCCCCTCGCCCCCTCCCCCCCTCCCCCTCCTCCTCCCCCTCGCCATCCCCCTCTCCCCCTCCCCCTCCCCCTCTCCCTCCCTCTCCCTCTCTCTCTCTCTCTCTCCAGGTGTACCACAGCTCGTCTGCCTCGTCGTCTGACCTGCTGTCCTCCAGCAGCAGCTCCAGAGGTCCAGCGGTCAGCAGCGGCAGACCCGCGGGCCCGTCCAGCGTGGCGCTGGGCCTGCCCCCGCCCCAGTACAACATCCAGTACACCAGCAGCGCTGCCGTGGCTAAAGACGGCCTGTGGGCCCACAGGTAGAGCAACCCGCTATTCACCCCGTTCTAAAGACGGCCTGTGGGCCCACAGGTAGAGCAACCCGGGATTCACCCATTCTAAAGACGGCCTGTGGGCCCACAGGTAGAGCAACCCGGGATTCACCCATTCTAAAGACGGCCTGTGGGCCCACAGGTAGAGCAACCCGGGATTCACCCGTTCTAAAGACGGCCTGTGGGCCCACAGGTAGAGCAACCCGGGATTCACCCATTCTAAAGACGGCCTGTGGGCCCACAGGTAGAGCAACCCGGGATTCACCCATTCTAAAGACGGCCTGTGGGCCCACAGGTAGAGCAACCCGGGATTCACCCATTCTAAAGACGGCCTGTGGGCCCACAGGTAGAGCAACCCGGGATTCACCCATTCTAAAGACGGCCTGTGGGCCCACAGGTAGAGCAACCCGGGATTCACCCATTCTAAAGACGGCCTGTGGGCCCACAGGTAGAGCAACCCGGGATTCACCCATTCTGGGCAATTACAATGTTCTCGGATCCGGATCGGTTCGGTTCTGATATCACCGGGTCCGTTTCAGAACCGGGTCCAATTTTATGGACCCGCGCTGCCCTGTACACAGAGTGCCGCGCTACGAGCATGTATGTCTGCTATTTATTTATTTTTTATCGTGAAAATGTAGTGCAAATCTTTGAATGCGGTATATATCTTTCAAATATATTTTTTTTAACTCATATCTTTTGTAGAATCGTTCCCAGGTCAAAATGGGTTAAAGGGATAATTCAGATTTTTTTAAACTTAAGCTGTATGAAATACTTGAATACTGAGTCCCGTGGTGGGAGTTCTGCTCTGGTTTTAGTGAAATATTAAGTAGTTCCGGGGGGGCAGGCAGTCAAAGTAAATGAATCCACAAAACGTCGTTAGTATTGTTGACCTATTTCTAAAATATTAGTGCAACTTTCGTTCATTTTTTGCCCCTCTATCACACAGAACTATGTTTTTTGTGTCACTATATCACTACGCCCAAAACATTGTTCCATAGAGGGGTCAAAGTTGAACGAAAGTTGCGCTAATATTTTAGAAATAGGTCAACAATACAAATGACGTTAGTTTTGTTGGATTATTTCCCGGGACTCATTACATTGAAAACCTATTTTACATCAGTGGAAAACTAAATGAAAATGCAGTGTTGGCGAGCGTCAGGCTAGTTGAAAAACCACCGGGCCACATTTAAAATAGAATCCACCTTCCCTCCCCTCCCCTCCCCTCCCCTCCCCTCCCCTTGCCCCCCAAACAGGGCGCCCGTCCCTCCAGAGCACCAAGGCTACCTCCCTCCTCCGCCTCAGCACTCGCTGGCAAACACCAACTACTCCAACCGGAACCAGGCGGCGCCCCCCTACCCCTCGTCCTCCTCCTCGTCCTCGTTGTCCTCCTCCCACCAGAGAGGAGGAGGAGGACCCCCGCTGGACCCCCGACGGGGGAGCAGCACCCTGCAGAGACAGAGCAGCAGCTCCTCCACGGCCTCCATGGGGGGTGGAGGAGAGCCACGACGCCTACAGCACCTCCCCGATGGAGACTACATGACCTACAGGTACACTGTTCACCTCCCCAACCTACAGGTACAGCCACTGTTCACCTCCCACAGCCACTGTTCACCTCCCACAGCCTCTGTTCATTTAGCCTCCCTGATGGAGACTACATGACCTACAGGTACACTGTTCACCTCCCCAACCTACAGGTACAGCCACTGTTCACCTCCCACAGCCTCTGTTCACCTCCCACAGCCTCTGTTCATCTCCCACAGCCACTGTTCATTTAGCCTCCCCGATGGAGACTACATGACCTACAGGTACACTGTTCATCCCACAGCCTCTGTTCACCTCCCACAGCCACTGTTCACCTCCCCAACCTACAGTTACAGCCAATGTTCACCTCCCACAGCCACTGTTCACCTCCCACAGCCACTGTTCACCTCCCACAGCCACTGTTCATTTAGCCTCCCCGATGGAGACTACATGACCTACAGGTACACTGTTCACCTCCCACAGCCACTGTTCACCTCCCACAGCCACTGTTCACCTCCCACAGCCACCGTTCACCTCCAACAGCCACTGTTCATTTAGCCTCCCCGATGGAAACTACATGACCTACAGGTACACTGTTCACCTCCCACAGCCTCTGTTCACCTCCCACAGCCACTGTTCACCTCCCACAGCCACTGTTCACCTCCCACAGCCTCTGTTCACCTCCCACAGCCACTGGTCACCTTCGTTTTCATATCACTAATTAATGAATCAATCACTCTCTCGGGCTTGAACTGGCCATTAAACTGTTAACAACCCAAATTTGTGTAGCAAGCTTCTTGGATCTGGCAGCGTCAGGTTAGGGTTAACTGGGGACAGGGAGGAACTCCTTATATGGTCAGCACACTCTATAGTAGAGGGGATTATCACAACAAAACAAAAGAAATAAGTGATATTTGAATTAAGTGAAATCACTGAATATACCTTTTAATTAGTACTTTTCTTCCCTGTTGTGGCTCCAGGGACATCCACACGCTGGGCCGGGGTCCGCTGGCCATGAGCCACCAGGCCATGCAGAGGCCCCTGTCGGCCCGCACCTACAGCATGGACGTGCCGGGGGTCTCGCGGCCCCACAGCGCCCGGCCGCCGCCCCTCCACCACGACCCCCACATGCTCCCCGAGAGGACCATGTCCGTCAGCGACTTCAACTACCAGCAGCAGCACGGCAGCCCCGGGAAGAGGCCCGGCGCCCTGCGGGTGAAGTCGGAGCACTCCCTCCTGGACGGGGGCGTCGGCGGGAGGGTCCCGGTGGACTGGAGGGACCAGGTCATGAGGCACATCGAGGCCAAGAAGATAGAGAAGGTAAAGTTTGCGACTCCCAGGTTCTAGCCCATTCCGACCCGAGATCAGATTCATACGAGGTTTCCACTGGACACACACTGTGGTCTGATTAACCCATTCCGACCTGAGATCAGATTCATACGAGGTTTCCACTGGACACACACTCAAAAATAGCAGACCTACAAGCTCGTAGCGCGCCACTCGGTGGCGCGCTACGAGCTTGTAGATCTGCTATTTTTCAATAGCTAAAGCATAACATAATGCTAACACCAAAACGGGTTCCCGCCCAAAATGGGTTAGACTAGGACACTTTGCTGTGTTACTCCAAAACGTTCAACGGAAATGAGCCGCGTTTTCAGCGGGTTTCACCAGAACAAGCTCACATACATGTGTTTGTTCTGCATGTCATGCTTCTTCTGTGTCATTAACATGTGTAAACATGTCATGCTTCTTCTGTGTCATTAACATGTGTAAACATGTCATGCTTCTTCTGTGTTATTAACATGTGTAAACATGTTATGCTTCTTCTGTGTCATTAACATGTGTAAACATGTCATGCTTCTTCTGTGTTATTAACATGTGTAAACATGTCATGCTTCTTCTGTGTCATTAACATGTGTAAACATGTTATGCTTCTTCTGTGTCATTAACATGTGTAAACATGTCATGCTTCTTCTGTGTCGTTAACATGTGTAAACATGTCATGCTTCTTCTGTGTCATTAACATGTGTAAACATGTCATGCTTCTTCTGTGTCATTAACATGTGTAAACATGTCATGCTTCTTCTGTGTCATTAACATGTGTAAACATGTCATGCTTCTTCTGTGTCATTAACATGTGTAAACATGTCATGCTTCTTCTGTGTCATTAACATGTGTAAACATGTTATGCTTCTTCTGTGTTGTTAACATGTGTAAACATGTTATGCTTCTTCTGTGTGAAAACATGTTATGCATGTGCCACGTTCTACATTAACTGTTGTTATTACTATATATATATATATATATATATATATATATATATATATATATTATTATAGGGATGCACAGCGCGGACTTTTTTGCCGCTGTTTGATTAAAACTCTTTGTCTGCCACCTGGTGGCCACAGAAGGTAGTTTAACACCCCAAACGCACAGGATTATTTAATCCAATTAAATCAGAGCGCCCAGCGATTTGTAGCAGCGGGGGACTTTTACAGACGGACCGGATGTTATCCCGGATGAAGCAGCTAGGTGTAGCCAAAAACACTCTAGAGGCGATCGACAACAGCGGGAGGTATGCCACGGACAGCGCTCGTAGCTTCAGAGATACGAGGCACAGAAGATCTCCATCTCTTTGACTGGAGCTCCTATTGGGGCCGTGCGCAAAAGTCCTGGTGCTGGGGGTGACAGAGGCGTTGCCTATAGCAACCGGACCAAAAGTAGATTTTCGGCTAAACCGGTTCATATTTGGTGTAAATAAAGCTTTGGGTACGAACATGTTACGTACTTAGCAGACAACGGCCCTAGGGGGATACTTTGAGCCTTTTAGTCATAGTATTTTTATTTAACATTTTCCCTCGTTGAGCCTTTCTGAGCTTCTCCAGAACACACCGGCCTTCATCATCTTTCTGAGCTTCCCCAGAACACACCGGCCTTCATCATCCTTTCTGAGCTTCTCCAGAACACACCGGCCTTCATCATCTTTCTGAGCTTCCCCAGAACACACCGGCCTTCATCATCCTTTCTGAGCTTCTCCAGAACACACCGGCCTTCATCATCTTTCTGAGCTTCTCCAGAACACACCGGCCTTCATCATCTGAGCTTCTCCAGAACACACCGGCCTTCATCATCTGAGCTTCTCCAGAACACACCGGCCTTCATCATCACCTTTCTGAGCTTCTCCAGAACACACCGGCCTTCATCATCGCAAAACTAAAGGCCTTTTCAGCTTCAAATTCAACAATACGTTGTTTTTTTTTAAAGCCGATATTGCCGATAAGATCGTGCATCCCTAATATTGTATAGTGGACTGCATGGCTGTCACTCACTGTGTGTGTGTGTGTGTGTGTGTGTGTGTGTGTGTGTGTTGGCTGTTCCTTCCTTGTGTGTCTTCTCTGTTCAGAATGCGATGTCTCGCTCGTATAATTCCACTTATGCTCCGCTGAGCTGTTCCCAGTACGGAGGCAGCTCTAGGGACATGCATGCCAGCCAAGGCTCTCTGCTCCTTAGTGCCCGAGACGGAGCGCTGTACGGAGGCCCGGGACTCCCAGTGAGTACTGTCCCCTGTAGCTAGCTCCCTACCTACCTGTACCTAGCCTCCTACCTGTCCCCTGTAGCTAGCTCCCTACCTGTCACCTGTAGCTAGCTCCCTACCTACCTGTACCTAGCTTCCTACCTGTCCCCTGTAGCTAGCTCCCTACCTGTCCCCTGTAGCTAGCTCCCTACCTACCTGTACCTAGCCTCCTACCTGTCACCTGTAGCTAGCTCCCTACCTGTCACCTGTAGCTAGCTCCCTACCTACCTGTAGCTAGCCTCCTACCTGTCACCTGTAGCTAGCTCCCTACCTACCTGTACCTAGCCTCCTACCTGTCACCTGTAGCTAGCTCCCTACCTGTCACCTGTAGCTAGCTCCCTACCTACCTGTAGCTAGCCTCCTACCTGTCACCTGTAGCTAGCTCCCTACCTGTCCCCTGTAGCTAGCTCCCTACCTACCTGTACCTAGCCTCCTACCTGTCCCCTGTAGCTAGCTCCCTACCTACCTGTAGCTAGCCTCCTACCTGTCACCTGTAGCTAGCTCCCTACCTACCTGTACCTAGCCTCCTACCTGTCACCTGTACCTAGCCTCCTACCTGTAGCTAGCTCCCTACCTGTCACCTGTACCTAGCCTCCTACATGTAGCTAGCTTCCTACCTACCTGTCACCTATAGCTAGCTCCCTACCTACATGTCACCTGTAGCTGCAGTAGCTAGCTAACACTCCTCTCAAACCACAGCATGTAGCCTAGCTTCTGCAACCCCTGATATATGCTTGTTCTGCCCATAGTTAGAGCATACATTTGGCCAAATGTAGCCGATCTACAAGCTTGTAGATCGCCAATGTTTGGGTCACAACACCAGCACAGTAACATCTCCCGTTCCTCTGTCTATTGTTTGATGCTCAACACCAGCACAGTAACATCTCCCGTTCCTCTGTTTACTGTTTGATGCTCAACACCAGCACAGTAACATCTCCCGTTCCTCTGTTTACTGTTTGATGCACAACACCAGCACAGTAACATCTCCCGTTCCTCTGTTTACTGTTTGGGTCACAACACCAGCACAGTAACATCACCCGTTCCTCTGTTTACTGTTTGATGCACAACACCAGCACAGTAACATCTCCTGTTCCTCTGTTTACTGTTTGGGTCACAACACCAGCACAGTAACATCTCCCGTTCCTCTGTTTACTGTTTGATGCTCAACACCAGCACAGTAACATCTCCCGTTCCTCTGTTTACTGTTTGATGCACAACACCAGCACAGTAACATCTCCCGTTCCTCTGTTTACTGTTTGATGCACAACACCAGCACAGTAACATCTCCCGTTCCTCTGTTTACTGTTTGATGCACAACACCAGCACAGTAACATCTCCCGTTCCTCTGTTTACTGTTTGATGCACAACACCAGCACAGTAACATCTCCTGTTCCTCTGTTTACTGTTTGATGCACAACACCAGCACAGTAACATCTCCCGTTCCTCTGTTTACTGTTTGATGCACAACACCAGCACAGTAACATCTCCTGTTCCTCTGTTTACGGTTTGGTGCACAACACCAGCACAGTAACATCTCCCGTTCCTCTGTTTACTGTTTGGTGCACAACACCAGCACAGTAACATCTCCCGTTCCTCTGTTTACTGTTTGATGCACAACACCAGCACAGTAACATCTCCCGTTCCTCTGTTTACTGTTTGATGCACAACACCAGCACAGTAACATCTCCCGTTCCTCTGTTTACTGTTTGATGCACAACACCAGCACAGTAACATCTCCTGTTCCTCTGTTTACGGTTTGGTGCACAACACCAGCACAGTAACATCTCCCGTTCCTCTGTTTACTGTTTGGTGCACAACACCAGCACAGTAACATCTCCCGTTCCTCTGTTTACTGTTTGATGCACAACACCAGCACAGTAACATCTCCCGTTCCTCTGTTTACTGTTTGATGCACAACACCAGCACAGTAACATCTCCCGTTCCTCTGTTTACTGTTTGATGCACAACACCAGCACAGTAACATCTCCCGTTCCTCTGTTTACTGTTTGGGTCACAACACCAGCACAGTAACATCTCCTGTTCCTCTGTTTACTGTTTGATGCACAACACCAGCACAGTAACATCTCCTGTTCCTCTGTTTACTGTTTGATGCACAACACCAGCACAGTAACATCTCCTGTTCCTCTGTCTATTGTTTGGTGCACAACACCAGCACAGTAACATCTCCCGTTCCTCTGTTTACTGTTCACTGTAAGGTGTTACATAATCCATTTAACTCTGAAGTGCTTGGTACGAAATCCCCCGTTAAATGCCGTAGACGGTGTGATCACCTGTCCCGTTTCCCTCCAATCAAACTGTAGTGTGCTTTCATAGGTTGAGATGCAGTTTGTAGTGTTTTTATTTGTTGACCTGTGACCGTGGCTCCTCCATATCATGTTGCTCATTCCGTTCATGTCTTCACTGCTGCGTTCGGTCAGAACACGTTGCGTGCGGAGGTCAAAGGTCAAACGGTCGTTGTGTGAAAGGTAAGTGGTAGAAGAAGAAACTCCGTAGATCTCTGGCTTCCAACGCGGGCTCCGAATGTACGTTCACCGGACCGTAACTCTGAGAGTGTTACTGTAACTCTGAGAGTGTTACTGTAACTCTGAGAGTGTTACCGTAACTCTGAGAGTGTACACATGGACTGTAACTCTGAGAGTGTTACTGTAACTCTAAGAGTGTTACTGTAACTCTAAGAGTGTTACTGTAACTCTGAGAGTGTTACTGTAACTCTGAGAGTGTTACTGTAACTCTGAGAGTGTTACTGTAACTCTGAGAGTGTACACATGGGACTGTAACTCTGAGAGTGTACACATGGACTGTAACTCTGAGAGTGTTACCGTAACTCTGAGAGTGTACACATGGACTGTAACTCTGAGAGTGTTACTGTAACTCTGAGAGTGTACACATGGACTGTAACTCTGAGAGTGTTACTGTAACTCTGAGAGTGTACACATGGGACTGTAACTCTGAGAGTGTCTGAGTTAAATACACAACGAGGGATTTTAACAGTCTATAGATTGGGCTCCAAAAGATATTCCATCTTGTACACTCCCAGAGAAACGGAACCATTTGGACCCGACGTTGAGAGGCGCTGATGTAGATTAGCTGTGAGAGACGTTAGACTAGAGGATCCTGCTGATGATGTAGATTAGCTGTTAGAGACGTTAGACTAGAGGATCCTGCTGATGATGTAGATTAGCTGTTAGAGACGTTAGACTAGAGGATCCTGCTGATGATGTAGATTAGCTGTGAGAGACGTTAGACTAGAGGATCCTGCTGGTGTTTCCACTTCTGCTTTCCGTGTTGTATTTGTTTTTTGGTGCTGAGTGCCAAGCAGGGAGACACTGGGTCTTTGGTAGGACACGGCTGGGGATCGAACCCACGACCTCCCAATCTCGGGGTGGACACTGTAACCACACAGGCCACTCAGATGGCATGCAGAGGGTTTACTGTGTGATAATGACTGTAACCACACAGCCACTCAGAGGGTTTACTGTGTGATAATGACTGTAACCACACAGCCACTCAGAGGGTTTACTGTGTGATAATGACTGTAACCACACAGAGGGTTTACTGGGTGATAATGACTGTAACCACACAGCCACTCAGAGGGTTTACTGTGTGATAATGACTGTAACCACACAGCCACTCAGAGGGTTTACTGTGTGATAATGACTGTAACCACACAGCCACTCAGAGGGTTTACTGGGTGATAATGACTGTAACCACACAGCCACTCAGAGGGTTTACTGTGTGCTAATGACTGTAACCACACAGCCACTCAGAGGGTTTACTGGGTGATAATGACTGTAACCACACAGCCACTCAGAGGGTTTACTGGGTGATAATGACTGTTACCACACAGCCACTCAGAGGGTTTACTGTGTGCTAATGACTGTAACCACACAGCCACTCAGAGGGTTTACTGTGTGATAATGACTGTAACCACACAGCCACTCAGAGGGTTTACTGGGTGATAATGACTGTAACCACACAGCCACTCAGAGGGTTTACTGTGTGCTAATGACTGTAACCACACAGCCACTCAGAGGGTTTACTGTGTGCTAATGACTGTAACCACACAGCCACTCAGAGGGTTTACTGGGTGATAATGACTGTAACCACACAGGCCACTCAGAGGGTTTACTGGGTGATATAAATGAAGCCGTGATTATAAAATGATTTGTTTAATAATGACGGTGTTAAATCGTTACGTTTCCCATTGATTGTAGAAGCGTTGTTATTCAGTGTAAATGTACGGTGGTTTAACCTGGTCTCTCTCTCTCTCTCTCTCTCTCTCTCTCTCTCTCTCTCTCTCTCTCTCTCTCTCTCTGTGCAGGACGACGTGTTTGGCCCCCAGGGACCCCCGGCCTACAACATGGACCCCCACAGAAAAGTAGGCTCATTAAACTACAGGATGAAAATAGTTTATTGATGATTTGTTTTATTTTTCAAACACAGTTCTTATATGATATATATATATAATTAATTACAAGAGGATTGAACACCCCAGGGTTATTTAAACCATGAAATCATAGCGTCCAGCGATTCCCTTATTAAAACTCATTCAGTGCCGGAAGTGCTTCAAAATAGGAGCTCTGGGTGGCCGGGGTTGTCTCAGCGCTTTTACTCTGAAAGCCACGACCCGGAAAAAATCTACAAAAAAAAGTTGACTTTACATTTGCTAGCTTACATTGCGATCATTTTAATTTATACAATATATGATCCAAAAAGCGTTCATATTTTGCGGGAGAGAGACGGATGAGGAGCAGAAACGCAGCGCCAGCATATCGATCCGTTCATCACCACGGAGAACGCCCTGGATTAGGAGAGACGAGTCATTCTTTCCGCCGCGATAACCAGGCTAGTGAACGGCAAGCCCAGAGCGTAGCAACGGGCCAAAACAAAATAGGACAAATGCTGAATATTCTTATCTCGCCCCGTATCGTTGAGGATGCGCCAGGACGTCTAAGGTACAGCTCTGTTTTAATTTAAAAATCGAAGAACGACTGACATAGAAACATAAGCTTTTTTCAGAAAACTGTCATTTTCAAACAGACATTTATTTAGAATCTGATCTCGGGTCAGAATGGGTTAAAGACACAGACGTGTCCTCAGGTGTTAACGGGGTCTCAGACCAACTGATCTCAGGTCAGAATGGGTTAAAGACACAGATGTGTCCTCGGGTGTTAACGGGGTCTCAGACCAACTGATCTCAGGTCAGAATGGGTTGAAGACACAGATGTGTCCTCGGGTGTTAACGGGGTCTCAGACCAACTGATCTCAGGTCAGAATGGGTTGAAGACACAGATGTGTCCTCAGGTGTTAACGAGGTCTCAGACCAGCTCCAGGTGTTCCTCAACGTCTCGGTGAGTGTCGGTGTTCCATGAACTCTGCGCTCCGTCCGTTCCACACAGGTGCCTTTGATGAACGGCCAGATGGCCCCTCCTCCCGCGCGGCCCTCCATGAGCCAGGCACCCCCCATGGGGGCCCCCATGGCGCGCCACCCGTCCCGAGAGCAGCTCATCGACTACCTGATGCTCAAGGTGTCCCACCAGCAGCAGGGCCTCCAGGGCACCCAGGGCCCCCCGCGCATCCCCCCGCACGACACCCTGCAACAAGAGGTAATGCATTTACAATCTACAATGTAGGCATTTAGCAGCTCTTAATCCAGAGCCACTTACATTAAGCAAGAACCAAAGCATGGGAATACATCACATAAAAACATTTATCATGAAACATGCGTAAGCTAAGAACGTAACAGTGGAATATCTATATAATGAAAACTATACATATGAACTATACATATATACTACTATGCTATACATATGTACTATGGCGTGTATGACTACATACAATGTAATTATAGTGCTGTCTACGTAACATGCTATAAGTCAAATGCTATCTAAGTCTACAGAAATGCTAAAGGGATAGTTCAGATTTTAACTTAAGTTGTATGAAATGCTTGCCATTAATATAGTGGTTGCAACTGTATTCATTGATTGCCCCGAGTCCCGTGGTGGGAGTTCTGCTCTGGTTTTGGTGAATATTAAGTAGTTCTGGTCATTTTGTGGGGGGGGGGGGGGGCACTGGGGCCACGCAGTAAAAGTAAATGAATCCACAAAACTAACGTCATTTGTATTGTTGACCTATTTCTAAAATATTAGCGCTACTTTCGTTCAACTTTGACCCCTCTATCACATGGAACTATGTTTTGGGCGTAGTGATATGGACACAAAAAACATAGTTCTGTGTGATAGAGGGGTAAAAAAAGAAGGAAAGTTGCACTAATATTTTAGAAATAGGTCAACGATACAAATGACTATCCGTGATCGACAATAATAATAATAATAATAATGTAAGCAAGCTTTTTTGTATTATTATTCAGACAGCCAGCAATGGGTAGAACGCACACATCAATATGCATTCAAAGATGTTCCTAGAAGTTTTGTAATTGGTCGATTTTGACTGTCCGCTTCCTGATTGGTTTGTCATTGCGACCGGGTTTTCTTTTTTCGACGAAATAACAAAGCTTCTAGGAACATCTTTGAATGCAGATTGCGGCCCCTAGATGTGTCACAAAGACTATGTTTATTCTGGGAGTGTTCTATCCATTGCTGGCTGTCTGGAATACCGAAAACAAAAAAAGCTAATTCAAATTTGACATAATTGGCTCAGCGGTCCAGAGGCACCGTGGCTGGTGATCCAGCCTGGCAGCGTGGCCGCGGGTTCGACTCCCGATCCCGACGGCCTTTACTGCATGTCACCACCCCCCCCATCTCTCGCTCCCCATTTCCTGTCAGGATACTATACTGTCTGTCCCTCCATAAAAAAAATATATATATATAAAAATAAAAAGGCGAAAGCCAGAACAAAACAAAAAACATTACAAAAAAACTAAAAGTACATATTATTGCTTATAGCAGCTTTAGTGGTATAAAAGTCAATCAGATGTAGTATAATATAATATAATATAATATAGTATAGTATCCCGCCCCGGGGCAGACCAAAGGTCCAGGAGGCCTATTATCCTGGATCCTGTTACCTGACTCTGGATCCAATGTGTGTTTTCAACGCCTGTACTAGTGTGTGTGTGTGTGTGTGTGTGCGTGTGCGTGTGCGTGTGCGTGTGCGTGTGCGTGTGCGTGTGCGTGTGCGTGTGTGTGTGTGTGTGTGTGTGTGTGTGTGTGTGTGTGTGTGCGTGTGTGTGTGTGTGTGTGTGCGTGCGCGTGCGTGTGTGCGTGTTTGCGTGTCTTTCCTAGATGCGTGTGAAAGTAGAGAAGAATCCCGAGCTGGGCTTCAGTATATCAGGAGGAGTGGGAGGACGAGGGAACCCCTTCCGTCCAGACGATAATGTACGTACTCCTACTGTACTATTATTATACTGTACTATTATTATACTGTACTATTATTACTATAATATAATATATCCTCCTCTCTGCCTCCAGGGTATCTTTGTGACGAGGGTCCAACCAGAAGGGCCTGCGTCCCAGATCCTACAGCCTGGAGACAAGATCCTCCAGGTACCAGTATTATTATTATTATTATTATTATTGACACATTCCGTTCGTAAAACGCCTCAGGCCGTCATAAGGATTCGAACCTGAGCCTTAGACGTCTGAGGACGTCCTATAGCGCATCCTCAATGATACGGGGCGAGATAAGAATATTCACAATTTTTCCTTTTTTTTCTTTTTTTTGGCCCGTTCGCCTTTCGCTTGCCGTATGCTAACGCTCTGGGCTCATATTAGCTTACCGTTGACTTCCATGTTAGCGAGACGGAAAGAATGTCTCGTCTCTCCTAATCCAGGGCGCTCTCCGTGGTGATGAACGGATCGATATGCTGGCGCTTCATTTCTGCTCCTCATCCGTCTCTCTCCCGCAAAATATGAACGCTTTTTGGATCATACATCGTATAAATTAAAATGATCGCAATGTAAGCTAGCAATGTAAAGTCAACTTCTTTTTTTGTAGATTGTTTCCGGGTCATGGCTTTCAGAGTAAAAGCCCCCCAGCTGAAAATATGTTGTTCCAGGGACACAGATGCATTCCAGGTCTTAATGATTATAAACATGTGTGTGTGTGTGTGTGTGTGCAGGTGAACGGATACAGCTTTGTGAATATCGACCACGGGAACGCGGTGGGTCTGCTGAAGACGTTTCCCTGCACTGTGGACATGATCATCGTACGAGAAATGATCGCTTAGAAGAGACGAGACAAACAAAACAAAACTCTGAAAGAACCTTTTCTTTTTCCCCCACTGACCTCCGCAAGAAGAAACGAGAAGAGAGATCCGATGGAGGAGGACGACGATTAAACGCAAGAAATATAACGTTCACACAACTTGTATTTTTATACATAAGAAAAGAAAAAAAAAAGAAAAAAAAAGATTGGTTCTAATAATAACAGACGTCTCTCTGACGTAGAGTCAGAGAGTTCGTCTCTCTGGGGGGCGAATTTAAGGAGATGTTCGTCTCTCTGGGGGGCGAATTTAAGGAGATGTTTGTCTCTCTCTGGGGGGCGAATTTAAGGAGATGTTTGTCTCTCTCTGGGGGGCGAATTTAAGGAGATGTTCGTCTCTCTCTGGGGGGCGAATTTAAGGAGATGTTCGTCTCTCTCTGGGGGGCGAATTTAAGGAGATGTTCGTCTCTCTCTGGGGGGCGAATTTAAGGAGATTATTTTTTTGTTTTTAATCAAAATGGGAGAAAACACTGTTTCTCAAAACACCCCTTCACACCCCCCCTCACGCCCCCCCCCCCCCCCTAATATAAAGGAATCCTGAGGGTTTTTTTTTTTTTTAGGGTTTGCCTAAAAAAAACCAAACTTTTCCCGCCACAAACTGGGATATAACCACTGAATGCAGTGATGCGTACGCGAGGGGAGAAGAATGATTGGTCGACCAGCAGCACTGTGTGACATGTGGTGGGTTGTTTTTTTACAATAAGGACGACGAAAATAATGATAAGATCCCCAAAAAAAAAAAAAAGAAAGACAAAACAATGACTGTGTGCTTCAGTACAGAACCAGAACCACGACTGTGTGCTTCTGTACAGAACCAGAACCACGACTGTGTGCTTCTGTACAGAACCAACCAGAACCACGACTGTGTGCTTCTGTACAGAACCGCCACCATTTGAATTATCTCAATCAGCGACCGCCACAACAAAATCATCTTTTTAGATTTGTTTTTGTTATTTCCGTTGAGACATAATGAACTCTAGCTTTTGTCCATCAGACCTCCCACCACTAGGGGGTGGCGGCGGGCGGCAGCCAGGGGGTTCCCCCCCCCCCCCCCCCCCCCCCCTCTCTTTCTCATCATCCGATTTTTGCCTTTTTTTTATTATTAGTTTTAATAACTTTTAATATGACATTTTAACTTTTTCTCTCTCTTTTTAATCCGAGGAGATGAAAATGAAACCACTCATCATGGGTTGTCGTGCGGTGTGTTTGGTGGGGGGGGGGGGTAGCATGTGCTTTTAATTTTCTTTTGTGAAGACGAATGTAGAACCGAGGTGACGCTTTTAAAACATTTTATATACGATTTATTTTTTTTGCGAATTCATTTTTTTGATTTCCTGGCAAGAAAGAAATGAGGAGAATCATCATCCACCTCTTTTTATATATACACACATGCACGCACACATGCACACGCACACACATGCACACACGCGTGCACACATACACACTATGTCCCCCTGACCCATTGAGACCTGAGACCAGATTCTAAAAATAAAAAAAACGTTTTCTAAATCATGACAAATTATATACGTTTCCATGTCAGTGGTAGATGAAATGAAACGATCCACACACCATGTTCTGGTGGTACCGTTTGGAGCCGTAGCCCTTCCTTCTTCAGAACTTCACCGTCAGAACTTCTTCAGAACTTTCCCCCCGAGAAGCAAAGATATGAGTTAAAAACGAAATATATATTCAAAGATCTGCGCCACATTTTCACGATTTTTCAATAGCTAAAGTATAACATAATGCATAGTTCCCGCCCAGAATGGGTTAACGCTAAGGTGACACAGATGTGTTCCAGGTCTTAATGGGTTGAAACGTAACTGAACCGCAAAAATGTTTGCCATATCACTTTAAAAGGGTTTTTCACTGTAAAAAAAAACAACAACTAAAAACACATGGGGACATTTTAACGTCTATTCTGGCTTCGAGTTTTAGACTTGCACGATATCAGTCACCAGTAGCAGAGACGTGTGGTTTCAACCAGTCTAACATTCACTAGAAGGACGATATCAGTCACCAGAAGCAGAGACGTGTGGTTTCAACCAGTCTAACATTCACTAGGACGATATCAGTCACCAGTAGCAGAGACGTGTGGTTTCAACCAGTCTAACATTCACTAGAAGGACGATATCAGTCACCAGAAGCAGAGACGTGTGGTTTCAACCAGTCTAACATTCACTAGAAGGACGATATCAGTCACCATAAAGCAGAGACGTGTGGTTTCAACCAGTCTAACATTCACTAGAAGGACGATATCAGTCACCAGTAGCAGAGACGTGTGGTTTCACTTTTCAACCAGTCTAACATTCACTAGAAGGACGATATCAGTCACCATAAAGCAGAGACATGTGGTTTCAACCAGTCTAACATTCACTAGAAGGACGATATCAGTCACCAGAAGCAGAGACGTGTGGTTTCAACCAGTCTAACATTCACTAGAAGGACGATATCAGTCACCATAAAGCAGAGACGTGTGGTTTCAACCAGTCTAACATTCACTAGAAGGACGATATCAGTCACCAGAAGCAGAGACGTGTGGTTTCAACCAGTCTAACATTCACTAGAAGGACGATATCAGTCACCATAAAGCAGAGACATGTGGTTTCAACCAGTCTAACATTCACTAGAAGGACGATATCAGTCACCAGAAGCAGAGACGTGTGGTTTCAACCAGTCTAACATTCACTAGAAGGACGATATCAGTCACCATAAAGCAGAGACGTGTGGTTTCAACCAGTCTAACATTCACTAGAAGGACGATATCAGTCACCAGAAGCAGAGACGTGTGGTTTCAACCAGTCTAACATTCACTAGAAGGACGATATCAGTCACCAGTAGCAATTATTCTACGTGAATGGGTTTATCGAATGAATATCAAAATCGAAATCTAATCTAAACATTGACTGAAGCGACTTGAACACAAAAGGAAAAGCCAGAGTAGAAGTGAAAGTGACATCATCGGTCAGTGTTTTAAAACAAAATAAGCCTTTTTATTTTAAAAGCATGTTTGATCACTAAACCATGAAGATAACGCCTCGTCTTCATTATGGCATCATGATCACTAAACCACCGCCCGTGTCCCGCGTCTTCATTATGGCGTCAACAACGTCCTGGGATCAGAGAATAATGGCCGTTCACAGAGTCTGTTTGTTTGTTGAGTGGTTCTCAAACTGTGGGTCGAGGCACGCCGGTGGGCCCTGACGCAAGTCCAGGTGGGACCGCCACGCATCATCAGCGACATAGTAAACAATTATAGATTCAATTTACTTCATTATCATGAAATCTGTGGTCATTTCCCAATAGAGGCACATTCTATAACCCTTAAGAAAATATAAAAAATGTTTAACTACATACTTTCAACTGAGTCTCACTATGTTCTGCCTGCAATTACGGTGGAAGACATTTTTAAATTATTTATATTTAAAAGAAAATCTACAAGCTTTGTGAGCTTGGCTTTTTTTTTGCTACGAACACAGGTGTTGCCGTGAGATTTTGACTTGCCAGTCGGTGTGCTTTGGACACTAAATGTTTGAAAACCACTCGTCCGTTAGTTGACCTTTCAATCTGCCTCTCCACCGTAGTAGGCTAATGCTGTCGGCTACAAATACAATAAAAAATATGAAATTTTTTAATGTAGAGATAATTAATTAATGAATAGGAGTTTGACCAGGTGAAACCAGGCGGTGGTTCTGCATGTTGATAATGTAGACAATGTAAGGAGCGGGATGGAATCGATGGAACGGAGCTCTTTTTCCTCTAATGTTTCTAATAAGGGCTTCATCTTTATTGAACCAGACACACTGTAGCAGGGCTGTGCCATATTTACATCCATCATTAATTATGTCCATATCATGATGCTAGATTCTAGTCTGGGATTAGCTTTTTTTTTATATCGTGACATGGCAAATGTGTTTTTTTTTTTGTACAGATTTTAATCACTTAAACCAGCGGTCCCCAAAGTGTTTTGCCCCAGTTGGACGTAGCGCGTGGAAGGAACACATTATTCCAACCAGTTCCTTTCCCCTCCACCAGGGGGGGGTTTCCCTGGTTGGACGTAGCGCGTGGAAGGAACACATTATTCCAACCAGTTCCTTTCCCCTCCACCAGGGGGGAGTTTCCCTGGTTGGACGTAGTGCGTGGAAGGAACACATTATTCCAACCAGTTCCTTTCCCCTCCACCAGGGGGGAGTTTCCCTGGTTGGACGTAGCGCGTGGAAGGAACACATTATTCCAACCAGTTCCTTTCCCCTCCACCAGGGGGGGGTTTCCCTGGTTGGACGTAGCGCGTGGAAGGAACACATTATTCCAACCAGTTCCTTTCCCCTCCACCAGGGGGGGGGGTTTCCCCTCCATCAGGATCTGATTGACTCTTTTCCTGTCAGAGGTGGTGGCGTGTCAGCGGAGGATTCACTCTCCACCACGATGGAGACGTCCCTTTGAGTTGAAACCCGGTTGTTCATTTTCAAACTTGGAAGAACTCTTTGTCGCCGAGACTGGAGGTCATTCATTAAATCCTGGACCCACAGGTGGCTGGTCTCCACCTCCTCCGTCTCACCTGTTCTCCATCCATCGTCTCCAACTCGTCCAGGCGCTCTCGTTGCTTCTTCCTTCCATCCATCCATCTTCAACCGCTTATCCGTAGTCGGGTCGCGGGGGGGGGGGCAACAGCTCCACCAGAGAGCTCCAGACTTCCCTCCTCTCCAGAGCGACATCAGTGACTTCCTCCTGGGGGATTCCGAGACGTTCCAAGGCCCAGTGAGTCGATGTGTTTCCTCCAACTGCGCCTTGGTCTGCCCCGGGGGGGGTGTCCTCCCAGTGGGACGTGGTCCTTGGTCTGCCCCGGGGGGGGTGTCCTCCCAGTGGGACGTGATCCTTGGTCTGCCCCGGGGTCTCCTCCCAGTGGGACGTGGTCCTTGGTCTGCCCCGGGGGTCTCCTCCCAGTGGGACCGTGGTCCTTGGTCTGCCCTGGGGTCTCCTCCCAGTGGGACGTGGTCCTTAGTCTGCCCTGGGGTCTCCTCCCAGTGGGACGTGGTCCTTGGTCTGCCCTGGGGGCTCCTCCCAGTGGGACGTGGTCCTTGGTCTGCCCTGGGGTCTCCTCCCAGTGGGACATGCCTCAAGGACCTCCCTAGGGAGACGCCCGAGAGGCATCCTAACCAGATGCCCCGGACCACCTCAGCTGGCTCCTTTCCAGGCGAAGAAGCAGCGGCTCTACTCCGAGTCTCTCTGGCGTGACTGAACTTCTCTGTCTTGACCTGCTGAATAAAAACAGAACCTTTCTTCTCCATGGAGCTCAGCTCATCCTGGTTGAGGGCAGCAGCGCTCTGCTCCGTCAGGAATCGAACCCGGGTCTCCCGCGTGGAAAGTCAACATCTTAACCACTAAGCCAAAGGCATATCCTGGTGTTGACTCGGGGGAGATATTAGACCAAAAAGGGGTTCCCGTCCAGATGGGTTAAGCCTTAAGTTAATGCATTTTTTTTAAATCTAAAAATGTCTGATCTACAAGCTTGTCGAACTATTTTTGCTATATAATTTTATATTATCATCATTCACGATATTATCACAGCACTCAAAAAATATCACCATAATTATATTATTTTGTCCATGATCGCCCAGCCCTATAATCAAAACAACCGTAGGCACACTATTTTAAAAATGTTGAAGTGGGTGATGATGACCACAGCTCTGCCTTTCTGTAAATAAATCAATCGTGGACATTGTTTTTTTTGGGGGGGGGTTTTAGCACACGTTTGAACTTCTTTGATCGCGACGGCGCCGCGTCTAGCGTTTGACTCCTATACTTAATTTGCTTAACGGGTGGAAGGATGGAGCGCGCGAGTGGAGACAAAACCAGTTAGTTGTCCAAGTGCCATAATATAGACCTTGAACTGTTTAGCCTGTTTTTAAGACTGGGTTGGTTGCGAGCGCCAGAGTCGCGCGGCAAAAAGTCACCAAATCTACCGCGACTGCGTCGGGAGCTCGTGGTTCGGTCGGTTGGTTTTTTTCCAGCGCAACGACACACCCGCGCAACAAGTAGCCTATACGTCTAAATCAGGCTGTCGATTATAGGGGAGGACCGTTTTAACTCCCGAAGACCCAAAAGCAATATTCACTGAAGTGCCAACACGTTCTCCTCATCCACGGACGTCAAAGGGGGCTTCAGCCCCTGCCCTTTTACCCGTCTGTAAAACAACTGCCCTCTCCAGACCAACGAATGCAGCCTTTCCTACACGGTGAAAGAAATGCACATGGCGCTCCTTACCGTGCCTCGTACCGGAAGGCAGCGTTCAGGAGAATTGCTTTTTTCCCCCCCGAAGTCTCCTGAACTCGAACGCAGCATTTTGCGTTGAACAAATTTGTTTCGGAATCATGTCGTTAACACACCCCGCATCTCCACTAGATAAAAGAGTGCTGGGTTAAGCCCCGAAAATAGCTGAGCTACAAGCTCTCAACGCGTTGAGAACTTGTAGATCTGCGATGTTCGCTATTTTTGTCCAAAAAGACTAACACTAACACTCTGTGCATGTCCTTATCCTCATAAGTACAGTAGGAGTATGTGTTGGCCTTTATCCTCATCATAAGTACAGTATGTAGGACTATGTGTTGGCATTTATTCACACCAGTACATTTTGCAACATAAATGGCTTCAGAGCAATAGTAAAAAAAAAAAGTATGAAAGAAAAGTCTTTATTTTCATTCAGAAAAAAAAACCACATCAAAATAGCATTTTTTTAAAAAACAATCTTTTAGTAATACCTGAGGGGTTTTACACGTTTTTTTTATACTATTAAACAAAAACAATCTTTTTTCTATAAGGAAACGGCATATGAAATAATAATTATATCCAACAGCATACACGAGGTTTGCATTGTGTGTAACAGTCGATGTCGTCGCGTCCGAACATGTAATGTTCTCTCTGTGCAACAGGATAAACGTAAACAACCGTCGCTAAAATAAAACTTAAATGTAACAATAATCCCGTCAAAAAAAAAAAAAACGCATAAAGCAGAATTATTTTTTCATTTGTTTGTTAATGAATTGTGTGTGTTTGAGATTTTAAAGACGAAAAAAAAAAAACTAAAATGCATTTTGAAGGTGAAATGCTGCGGTCTGAACGTCCAACTTGCTGTGATGTTAACTAATGGATATGTAGCTATGTGTTGTTTGCATGAGATCACCCTATTAACGAGTCTGTCCATTCACTGATAATTAATGATTAGAATAACGACGTGTTTCCTAAACCTAATGGAAATGATTGATTGATCGAGTAATGACCCCCACCAAATGTTGAGTAGGGGTCCCCAGCATTTAGAAACTGATGTAAATGTTGAGTAGGGATCCCCAGCATTTAGAAACTGATGTAAATGTTGAGTAGGGATCCCCAGCATTTAGAAACTGATGTTTTAAATGTTGAGTAGGGGTCCCCAGCATTTAGAAACTGATGTTGTAAATGTTGAGTAGGGGTCCCCAGCATTTAGAAACTGATGTTATAAATGTTGAGTAGTGGTCCCCAGCATTTAGAAATTGATGTTGTAAATGTTGAGTAGGGGTCCCCAACATTTAGAAGCTGATGTTATAAATGTTGAGTAGGGGTCCCCAGCATTTAGAAATTGATGTTGTAAATGTTGAATATGGGTCCCCAGCATTTAGAAACTGCCGGATGCTAACTTGCATATGTTGAGCAATTTTCATAATTGGCATAATATGTGACCATACCATTAACAACCTATAAATGTGATGACGGCTATGGCTGTTTTTTGCCTTGTTTTTTCTGTATGCAAAACTAATGCTTAGAATGGATTCAGAATCATGAAACCCCCCTAGTTTGACACGTCTCATGCTACATAAATCATGATGACATTTAGATTTCTTTTTTTTGCCTTATATAGGTTGTTAATGGTATCGTCACATATTATGCAAATTATGAAAATTGTCCCCAACATGTGCAAATTAGAATCCAGCAGTTTCTACATGCTGGGGACCCCTACTAAACATTTATAACATCAGTTTATACATGCTGGGGACCCTACTCTAGTATACAAAGTTAGGGTAGGCCTACTCGCGTCACATTCTGGCAAGTGGACCCAATTCCAGTAAGATAAGATAAGTTAATAACCACTGAATTTGTACGTCAACTACAATGCAGTAAAAGATCTTCACAATTTTCGGAGTGACAACTTGAGACATCTGTACTGTGTGTCATTTGATACATCGTGGTGGCGCTATCCGACCACATGGTGGCGCTCTCCGACCAAAGCGATGTTGTGTCGCTGTGTTGCCGTAGAAAACGTTTGTTTGTCGAAAACTGTTACTTTTTTCAGGATGGGGGTTATTATAGGCGAAAAATGTTCTAAAGGTTTCATTTATTTTGAACCGTTTTTGAAAGTAAGTGTGTGCGACAGTTTTTGACAAAAGCGTTGGCGTCTGACTGACAGTGATGACATCTGGGTTTTATCACAATATTGCTTCCATTACTGGAGGAAAATAATAATAGTTAATTTAACTAAAAAATGGCACTGATGGTTTTGACTGTGAAGCTATAAATAATACTATTGATATGGCTATAATTAGAGAAAAGATGACTTGTCCCCCAACCCAAACCCTTCGTCCACACATTGTCTACAGAGATTCTTTTTTTATTTTATTATCGTTTGTGCTAATTTTTTTCATTTTCTTTGTAAATGTTGTTAGAATGCGCTGAATTGTGTTTTCTTGTGGGGTTCCTTTATGGTCATTTTCTTTACTTTTCATCGCAAAAACTAAACGAATCAAATCCGGTGTTGGTTTTTAGATCAATCTTCATAGGGTCACATTTCTTCTTCATGCAAGTTTTGGGTCTTGTTTATTTCTGTTTTTAGTTTTTCGCTCCATATTGTTCTTATTTATTTAGCTCTCCTGTGAATTTTAGACATTACTAATCAAATTGTAAATACTTAAAAAGAAAATGGGGAAAAAAAAATTGATTGAAGAAGAATGAATTAATTATGGCATTAGAGACCTGAGTTTGTAAAACCAGCAATAACTGCGAGCCAGACAGAGACACCCTTCTAATGTACAGCTAGTGTTTCACATGATGGGCTGCGGTATAAAGGTCACGGTGATTGATATGCATTTATCCGACATTCCATATTTTGTACATAAATATTATGTTTCTGAAGTAACCTGTGGAAAATAAATAAAACTAATTCTCTTTCGGAATCGACCTTCATTTATGAGGATTTTGGGGGGGGGGGGGGGGGGGGGGGCTAGGGATGTGTGGGGATTTGCGTAATATAATATATTTTATTATACATTATATATATATATATATATATTTTTTTTACCTGTCTAGTGTGACTGTCTCTGTCTGTCTAGTGTGAGACACTGTCTGTCTTTCTGTCTAGTGAGACACTGTCTGTCTATCTGACTGACAATTTCGTTAACAAATAAAAACAGAAATGTTAGGAAGGGACTAGTGGACAAGGGATCTTTTTATCTTTTTACACTTTCTTGCATGCTGAAAATGGCAGATATACAATAAGCTCATAACACGTAGCACTGCGATGCGTTGTGATCTCGTAGATCGGCTATTTTATTTTCAGCAAGCGTAAAAATCTGCCATTACGACGGCATCAAGGCCCGCCAAAATACATTTTAGTCGACTAAAATCTCATGACTTTTAGTCAACTGAAACTAGACTAACACTAAAACTATGGAAGAGACTATGACTAAAGCAAATCAAATCAAATGTTGATGCCAAATACAACACTGGCACGTATTCATGCTCAAATGTCAATCACCATTCTCATTTTTTTTCACATGAAAATGTATTGTCTTTAGTCTGTAGTTGCTGAACATTAGCCTATACAGCAGTGATACTCAACCTCAGGCCCGCGGGCCACATCAGGCCCGCTGGACCATTATTATTATTTGACATTTTGCGTGATAGCTGGCGAAAATACCAGCAAAGTGTCAAAACTGAAAAGATGAAATACTTTTCAGATATCATTGTAACTAACTGTCACAAACCTCAGGTTTTATTTAAAACTATAAATGATATACTTGACGTCCCCCAGCCTATCTGTCTTGATGGTTCCCCTGAAAAATGTGAGCTCTTTTTACAGTTCTTTATTGACAAAGTGGACAACATCAGGGCTAGCATCCCTACTACGACACATGACCCTTCTATTGCTGTCACCTGCCCCACCACTTTGAGCCATTTTGAGCCTGTATCCCTTTTTCAGCTACAGGAAATAATTTCCCAAATAAAACCAACTGGCTCCCCCTTAGACGTCCTTCCCCCTCGTCTGGCTAAAGAAAGCAGTGAGGCTACCGGGCCAGATCTCCTTTTGATCATAAACCAGTGCCTGGCAGGTGATGTACCAGCAATTTTTAAACATGCTGTGGTACAGCCGCTGCTTAAAAAGCACAACCTTGATCCTTCTGTCCTATCCAACTTTCGGCCTATTTCCAAGCTCCCATTTAATTCCAAAGTTTTGGAAAAATGTGCCCTGGCCCAACTGATGCCCCATTTGAACACACATGGCATTCTGGAAGTGTTCCAGTCCGGGTACAAAGCTCTCCACAGCACCGAGACTGCACTGTTAAGAATATTTAATGACATATTTTTGGCTACAGACTCTGGTGACTCTCTCATTCTGGTGCTCTTGGATCTTACCGCGGCATTTGACACTGTAGATTACAGTATCTTGCTCTCTCGCTTGGAGCACTGGGTTGGCATTAAAGGGCCAGCACTAGAGTTTTTTAGATCTTACTTGTCAGGGAGAAGTTTCCGTGTCACCCTAGGGGATGCCACATCCACCACAGCATCCCTCCATTGTGGAGTGCCACAGGGCTCTATTCTTGGACCAATTCTGTTTATGTTGTATCTGCTCCCCCTAGGATCTATCTTTCGAAAACACGGTGTTTCTTTCCATTGTTACGCTGATGACAGCCAAATTTATTTGCCTCTAAAGCCTAACAATCCTGACTCTTTAAAACCACTCCTTGCTTGCCTCGAGGATGTAAAAGCATGGCTGGCTTTAAACTTCAATGACAGCAAAACCGAAGTTATGGTGTTTGGGCCCACACAAGCACATGTGTCCCCTCCTGGTGTTTTAGGCCCCCTTGAGCCCTTCTTGAAGCCTACTGCCACCAATCTAGGTTTCAAAATCGACTCTGACCTAAAGATGGACAAACAGATAAATGAGGTAGTAAGAAAGAGCTTCTTCCAGCTTAGGAGGCTATCTAAGGTTAAGTCTTGTCTATCCCGCTCTGTGTTTGAAACTGTAATTCATGCTTTCATGACATCCCTCCTTGACTACTGTAATGCCCTGTATATTGGAGTAAACCAGGTTTATATCTCTCGATTACAGCTAGTCCAGAACGCAGCTGCTAGGTTACTTACAGGCACACGTAAGCGAGACCACATCAGCCCTGTACTAGCCTCCCTCCACTGGCTTCCTGTGCGATACAGGATTGACTTTAAAGTATTGCTCTTTGTCTTTAAGTGTCTAAATGGTTTGGCACCCAGTTATTTATCTGAGCTGCTGAAACCCTATGCTCCGACACGGACGCTCAGGTCCTCTGACCAGCTTCTCCTGGTGGTGCCTAAAACCAGGCTGAAGCTCAGAGGTTACCGAGCCTTTGCAGTGGCAGCTCCCAAGCTCTGGAATGAGCTGCCTCTGCACACAAGACAAGCCCCCACCCTCCAGGTGTTTAAGTCACGCCTCAAGACTTACCTTTATTCCTTGGCTTTTCCAAGCACAGTATGAGATGTTTCGATGTTTAATGTGACACTGTGCATGTTGTTCGTGGTTGTTTTTGTGGTTTTTAAATGAACTTGTGTTTTTTAATGTTTTACTGTAAAGCACTTTGGTACAACGTTGTTGTTTTAAAATGTGCTATATAAATAAAGATGGTATGGTATGGTATGGTATTATGACTGGCCCACCAATGAAAATCTAAAAAAAAGAAGAAAAATAAATCTGGAAAATGAAATAAAAATAAATAAATCTGAATGAAGTTATCTTTAATTACATTATTATAAGTAATACTATTAGAGTTGTACTATTACTCGAACGAAAATAAAAGCTTGGGGGGGGGGGGGGGGGAGATGCAATGCAAATTAAAGACATATAGGCCTACTGTGTATCCCTATTCCCTGACATAATTTTATAGCTAAACGGACAGAATTCTATTTTATTTGAATGATGAAACCCAGCTGCCATTAATAGTTGGAAATGGAAATGGAAATTGCGGAAATGGAAATTGCGGAAATTGCGGAAATTGTAATTGCGGAAATGGTGGAAATGGAAATTGCGGAAATGGTGGAAATGGAAATTGCGGAAATTGCGGAAATGGAAATTGCGGAAATTGCGGAAATATTTTCTGTTAACCAACTTTCTGGCTGGCAGGCAGGCAGACAGCTACTCATAGACAGGCAGACAGACAGACAGCTACTCATAGACAGGCAGACAGACAGCTACTCATGGAGAATTGGACAGGCAGGCAGACAGCTACTCATGGACAATTGGACAGGCAGGAAGGCAGACAGCTACTCATAGACAGACAGACAGCTACTCATGGACAATTGGACAGGCAGGAAGGCAGACAGCTACTCATAGACAGACAGACAGCTACTCATAGACAATTGGGCAGGCAGGCAGACAGCTACTCATAGACAGACAGACAGCTACTCATGGACAATTGGACAGGCAGGAAGGCAGACAGCTACTCATAGACAGGCAGACAGACAGCTACTCATGGACAATTAGGCAGGCAGGCAGACAGCTACTCATAGACAGGCAGACAGACAGCTACTCATGGACAATTAGGCAGGCAGGCAGACAGCTACTCAGACAGGCAGATAGACAGCTACTCATGGACAATTGGACAGGCAGGCAGACAGACAGCTACTCATAGACAGGCAGGCAGACAGCTACTCATAGACAGGCAGACAGTAAGACAGCTACTCATTGACAGACAGACAAATAACTACTCATGGACAGACAGACAGACAGACAGACAGACAGACAGACAGGCAGGCAGGCAGGCAGGCAGGCAGGCAAAGAGCTACTCATGTTATGTGCAATAATTTGTGCAGTTATGGAAACAGCTCTTTGTGTTTATGCAAGAAAATGTAACACATGTATTTATTTACATATTGTGTGCATGCACATTGTACTTTGATACATTTTGCGAAAATAAAGCAATTGAAAGAGAGAAGTTATCAAGTATCATTAATGTCGTAATTTTATCTACTGGCCCCTGGCCCCTTGCCATTTTTGTAATGTGGCCCACAGGTAAATCTATTTGAGTATCCCTGCTATACAGCCACCAGTAAGACGCGCAAACGCGGGAAGCGAACGCAGCTCGTACATATTTGGGTTCTTTTAAGATTTATTTTTAAGTTATTTTTTTAAGTCTCATGTCACCATGAATCAGCCATAACCATATAAGGAGTACCCAAAGCAGCTATACGTCCAAATATGGAGTGTGTTGCATCAATCACAAACAAATCACTCAGCTCCATATATGGGCACAAAGGGGGGACACACGCACGCACACACACAGACACACAGACATGATCTGCTAGGTCTCATAGTAAGTGCTCAGTGCATTCGCAATAACTACTGTGGATCTCACAGGTGTCTGAATCTATGCTGAATAAACCAACGTCATATTATTAGAACACGCTAGACTAGTTCATACTGCCAGTGGGCGCTAGAGGGCAGTGCAGTCCACATGTGTGAGCAGTCAGTAGCAGACTGACACATGCAGGTTGGAAAGTATCTCTTCCGTCCAGTTCAGAGCCGAAGAGATCTGATGATCCTCATGTCCTCATGGGGCTCCCCGCAGCCCCGCCTCCCCCCCCCCCCCCCCCCCCGCAGCGGTGGAAAAAAATAAGTTGATGTTTTCACTGGTAGCCTACTTTGGGTAGACAGAATTGCGTTGGGGGGGGACTGTCGCCGAGCGGAGCAGAGACACAGATTTCAACAGCTCGCACGCAACGCACAAACAGCGCAGTTTTGTTTATTGAACCCTGCGCTCGTCTGTTTTTTAGACCTTTATTTTGTTTATGTCTGGAGCCTGTACTTGTTTTGTTTGCCCCGTTTATTTTGAAACCATTACACTCACACGACACAAACTCCTACTTTGGCTGCCAGAAATATGTTTCTGTCATTATTTTGTTTTATTTCACATTATATTGGGAAAGGTAATTTGGAACTGCGTCACGTCCGGTGCCATGTCCTTATTTGGTGTTGAATCAGCGATGGCTCACAACATTGTTTGTCAAGCCTCCGTGTAGACGGAAGGACATGAATTGTTTGAGAGAAGCGTGTCATTAACCAAGGTTTGTTTGTTTGTTTCTGAACCAATGTTTTACGTTCTTTGTCAACATTTAAGGTGTATGTTTGATTTGTATATGAGTTTAATTGATGCGATTTGTTTTTGTTACAGTTTGACGTTTGTTGCTGTTCATATGGGTTTCCTGTCATTCCATTCCCTTCATTCCCCTTATGCAGCCAGTGAGGTAAATCCATGTGTTCATGTATGCATTATATTGCCATGTTCGTTATGTTTATGTGCTTAAGTTTGTTCATGTACTGATCGTTGTTTATTCATTGTGTGTTCATCAGTTTTGACGTTGGTCTATTGAGAGAGTGAGAGCTCAATAAAATCATCAGTAAACAGAAACGACTGACTCGTTCATGGAGGGAGTGACACCTACCATAATATCAACTGTTGCAGTCACTCATCATCAATCACCATCGACAAACAACTACAAGTGAGTAAACAACAAGACGCCCAAGTCCCAAAGTGTGAGCACGTTGTTAAACCGTATATCTCTGGTGATAAAAGAAAGAAAGTCATATTGGCCCTACAATCAAGTTGAAATCTTACTCTGATATTGACACAAGTATTGAAATTGGATCGGGGGGGGGGGGGGGGGGGTAGGGGCAGATTATCGAAATGGAAAATAAGCGCTGCTGTTGTATTCTAAATACGGACGTCACGTCACGTTTTACTGATGTCTGTAAATGAAGCGGATGAATTACTCCAGTATGAAAGAGGCCTGTCCGTGTGTTTGCTAATACAAAAACAGCTTCATTGATATAAGCATCAAAGCAATATTTTAAGTACTTTTTATTAGCAAGTGCATTCCATAGCGCTGGACCACACATGGACATTAAACCTGCGACGGGAACAGTTCCTATGTAGTAAAAGATTATATGAAAGAAATAAAATATTTAACTGGTTTATATTTTACAATTTTAGTTATAGATGGCAAGTATAATGTTAAGGAATATTTGTCTTATTAGCCAGAGATCCTTTTAAAATGTTTCTTTTAGCTACTGTGAGTGATATGGTCCGCTTCTGATGTCTTTCTTTCTAGATGTAGATCTGGAGATGACCGTAGATGCTGCTGGAACGCTGAACCTGGTCTCCTGTGTGAACCACCCCATCATGGCTGCTAAGATGTCCATGTGGACATTATGAGTGTTTGTATAGAGAGAAGCATGGAAGCTTTGCATATCAGTCGTTTCTTGCTGCTGCCAAAGTCAAATTGTGATATCTGTAGTGTTTAGTTCATGGCCGCTTATGAGATGTAGATATAAGTAGGCCTACACCTGACTGGTGGAATAGCCTTGTGATACATACTGGGTGTGCTCTTTGGTCGTTCAAAAAATCACAAAAATCAAGGGATGTGCGACAGTCAGTGTTGGATATTGTCCAACTCCTAATTGCCGATATCAACAGATACCGATATATATATATATATTATATGCAGGCTTTTTCCAGTGGTGGAAACATAACTCAAACTTTTTACTAAATAAAAGTAGGCAATACTGCAGTACAGAAATACAATTCAACATGTACTCGAGTAAAGGTACAAAGGTTTTGGTATAAAATGTACTTAAAATACCAAAAGTAATTATTAATAATTACTCATTATGCAAAATGTCTCATCTAAAATGATCTAACCTCTCATCTCAAGTTTTCAAATGTATAAAAATATTTTGAAAATAGCAGATCTACAAGCTCACATGTGTCTTATTGTATTGTGAGCTTGTAGATGTTTTTAATGTAAAAGAAAAAATAAAGTAAAATTAAGGGTTAGGGTTATTAATTTTGAATGCCTTTATCGGCCGACAATATCGGACATCCCTAACAAAAACATATATCAAACGTGTCAATACATTTCAAAGAATGCCACAAGTGGCACTAAAACTTCACCAATGAATAAAGAAACATCCACATGTTCCATAAATTTAATGCCACAAAGGTTTGCCGAAAAAATGAAGAAATTACAAAAAATAAGTTTCTTAAACGTCCATAGAACTTCAGCTCTGTTGCAGCAAGCCAGTACAATGTGTCATTGTCTAGGTCACCTAAGCCACGATCACCATTCGGTGGCCGGTATTTGGGGCAAATGGTCATTACGTGTTCCACAGTCTGTAGTGGATCCTCGCATTCACAGTGGGCACTGTCCGAGATGTCCCACTTCCTTGAGGGTTGTCCACTCCTTGCAGGGGAGGTGCTGGCAAAGAACATATTTGGGGTCCTCTATGTATTCCACTGGTCCCTCTGTCTTGCCTTCACCCAGGATGCCTTGGATGTGTCAGCTGGTGTTGTGTGGAGCAGTTCCTGGGCCTGTGTGGCAAAGGGGCACAGTGACTTGAGGCATGTGTGCTGTGGCAAAGGTCGCCGTGACTTGGTGTGTGTGTGTGTGTTGTGGCAAAAGGCACCGTGACTTGAGGCACGTGTGCTGTGGTGTCTCTGACGACCTTGTGGAGGAGATGGCTGGGATTCACTCAGCTGTGCCTTCCCGGTGAGGGCCAGCGTGGCTGCTTCTCGTCTGACCTCTGTTGGAGTGATTCCAGCGAGAACAGGCAGGCAGTTTGTTTGGGGTGGCCCATCCTGTGTTGAGGGCAGCATCCAGCTTCTTGACATGAGAGCTACGGCTCCAGACTGGGACACAGTACTCGGGTCGTCTGCATAGCCATACTTCATTGATGTTGTTGCAGGGAGGTCATGGATGTAGCTGTTAGTGTTGAACAGCAGTTACTGGTGTGGAAACCGAAAAGCTTCACAAACATGCCAAAAAAATCTAGTTTTGAACCTTTTTAATCTAGTTTATTTTCAAATAAATTAGTTTTTACTGTTTTGTGAAGCAACTTTGGGTACCTTGAAAAGTGCTATATAAATTGTATGTATTATAAAAAAACAGACGCACCGCAATTGTCGCCACACAGACATCACAAATTCCTATTGGCAGCAGCAACAAGTGAGTGATGTGCAAACCATTCATAGACTATAACCACCATGTTTACCTTCCAGATGCTGCGAGGCTCAACCGGAGCCCCTACAGGTGGACATCTGCAGTTCTCGCTGTCCATGGATGAATCTGCATGGGAGGCTCTGAAGGCGGCTCAAAGTAAGAAACCACTTAGACTTTTCTATTACTGTGAGTGGTATGGTCGGCTTCTGTTTTAAATGTTCTCTATACATTTTGTGTATGATGTGAAAGGACACAATGTACGTATATCTGGCTCTTGGTCACTTAAATTCATCTTTCGTTCTTTCTTTCTTAGGGTGGATGGGTTGTGGTAGACGTCGTGGAAGGACAGAGATCCGTTCCAAAGCTTCCCTCCCGGGGACTTCTGATGAGCTGTGAGTAGGAATATTTCTTGTTGGGATGGATATCTGTTGTACTGTTATGGTACGAAGTATAGCATGGCAGTATGATTCCTCCTAGTGGCACTGGTTGACTGTCTGTCAGCTCTCCAAGCTAATCAAAGTCTTAATGACACTTTTTTTTAACCACTTCAACCCCAGCATCTCTATTCTGGGGGGAGCGTTCAGCCAAATTAGCAGATCTACAAGCTCACACCGCATTGCAACGTGTTGTGAGCTTGTAGATCTGCTATGTTTGGCAAATCAATTTGTGTAGAGTGAAATCGGAGCATATACCAAATGCTCTCTTTAAAGGTCGGTTTAACCAAACTATAGAGGGTTTAAGTGGTTCTGAATATGCAGCTCAACAAAACAAAAGCTAATTTAGTCCTTATTTATTTCTTTCTTAAGACGGAGATCTGTGTAGATGCCGGAGGACTTCGGACCTGGGCCTGCCCGGTGAGGAACCGCACAGTAAGAACCGCTCTAGGCCTTTCACGATTATGAGGTTTCTTTTTACTGGACGATTATTGTCGCTCAAATAAATTGCAATTAAATATTTAAGTATGGCCCGGATGGTTAGCTCAACTGTCTGGGCACCTATGCTGCCAAGCCAGCAATTGTCGCCACACAGACATCACAAATTCCTATTGGCAGCAGCAACAAGTGAGTGATGTGCAAACCATTCATAGACTATAACCACCATGTTTACCTTCCAGATGCTGCGAGGCTCAACCGGAGCCCCTACAGGTGGACATCTGCAGTTCTCGCTGTCCATGGATGAATCTGCATGGGAGGCTCTGAAGGCGGCTCAAAGTAAGAAACCACTTAGACTTTTCTATTACTGTGAGTGGTATGGTCGGCTTCTGTTTTAAATGTTCTCTATACATTTTGTGTATGATGTGAAAGGACACAATGTACGTATATCTGGCTCTTGGTCACTTAAATTCATCTTTCGTTCTTTCTTTCTTAGGGTGGATGGGTTGTGGTAGACGTCGTGGAAGGACAGAGATCCGTTCCAAAGCTTCCCTCCCGGGGACTTCTGATGAGCTGTGAGTAGGAATATTTCTTGTTGGGATGGATATCTGTTGTACTGTTATGGTACGAAGTATAGCATGGCAGTATGATTCCTCCTAGTGGCACTGGTTGACTGTCTGTCAGCTCTCCAAGCTAATCAAAGTCTTAATGACACTTTTTTTTAACCACTTCAACCCCAGCATCTCTATTCTGGGGGGAGCGTTCAGCCAAATTAGCAGATCTACAAGCTCACACCGCATTGCAACGTGTTGTGAGCTTGTAGATCTGCTATGTTTGGCAAATCAATTTGTGTAGAGTGAAATCGGAGCATATACCAAATGCTCTCTTTAAAGGTCGGTTTAACCAAACTATAGAGGGTTTAAGTGGTTCTGAATATGCAGCTCAACAAAACAAAAGCTAATTTAGTCCTTATTTATTTCTTTCTTAAGACGGAGATCTGTGTAGATGCCGGAGGACTTCGGACCTGGGCCTGCCCGGTGAGGAACCGCACAGTAAGAACCGCTCTAGGCCTTTCACGATTATGAGGTTTCTTTTTACTGGACGATTATTGTCGCTCAAATAAATTGCAATTAAATATTTAAGTATGGCCCGGATGGTTAGCTCAACTGTCTGGGCACCTATGCTGCCAAGCCAGCAATTGTCGCCACACAGACATCACAAATTCCTATTGGCAGCAGCAACAAGTGAGTGATGTGCAAACCATTCATAGACTATAACCACCATGTTTACCTTCCAGATGCTGCGAGGCTCAACCGGAGCCCCTACAGGTGGACATCTGCAGTTCTCGCTGTCCATGGATGAATCTGCATGGGAGGCTCTGAAGGCGGCTCAAAGTAAGAAACCACTTAGACTTTTCTATTACTGTGAGTGGTATGGTCGGCTTCTGTTTTAAATGTTCTCTATACATTTTGTGTATGATGTGAAAGGACACAATGTACGTATATCTGGCTCTTGGTCACTTAAATTCATCTTTCGTTCTTTCTTTCTTAGGGTGGATGGGTTGTGGTAGACGTCGTGGAAGGACAGAGATCCGTTCCAAAGCTTCCCTCCCGGGGACTTCTGATGAGCTGTGAGTAGGAATATTTCTTGTTGGGATGGATATCTGTTGTACTGTTATGGTACGAAGTATAGCATGGCAGTATGATTCCTCCTAGTGGCACTGGTTGACTGTCTGTCAGCTCTCCAAGCTAATCAAAGTCTTAATGACACTTTTTTTTAACCACTTCAACCCCAGCATCTCTATTCTGGGGGGAGCGTTCAGCCAAATTAGCAGATCTACAAGCTCACACCGCATTGCAACGTGTTGTGAGCTTGTAGATCTGCTATGTTTGGCAAATCAATTTGTGTAGAGTGAAATCGGAGCATATACCAAATGCTCTCTTTAAAGGTCGGTTTAACCAAACTATAGAGGGTTTAAGTGGTTCTGAATATGCAGCTCAACAAAACAAAAGCTAATTTAGTCCTTATTTATTTCTTTCTTAAGACGGAGATCTGTGTAGATGCCGGAGGACTTCGGACCTGGGCCTGCCCGGTGAGGAACCGCACAGTAAGAACCGCTCTAGGCCTTTCACGATTATGAGGTTTCTTTTTACTGGACGATTATTGTCGCTCAAATAAATTGCAATTAAATATTTAAGTATGGCCCGGATGGTTAGCTCAACTGTCTGGGCACCTATGCTGCCAAGCCAGCCGGACGGCGTGCTGCGGGTTCGACTCCCGACGGCCTTTGCCGCGTGTCACTCCCCATCTCTTCCCCCTTTCCTGTCTATATACTGTTCACTATCAGTAAAGGCATAAAAAGCCCCAAAACCAACATGAGGGCTACGGCTCCAGACTGGGGCACAGTACTCAGCGGTGGGGAACACCAGAGCCTCGGTACCGGCTGGACGCCGTATCGGTGCGGCACAGGCGGTGGTCTTTCTCTTGACGCTGTCAGGTGTTGTTTAAAGGACAGTGTTCTGTCCAGCTTCACCGCAAGATATGATGGGGAGGAGTGGGACTGTAAAAATATACAAATGACACACTATGAAGCCATTCATAGACTATAACCGCCATGTCTTTCTTCCAGATGTACTGCAGGTCTCTCCAGGAATCTGCATTCCTCTGAAGACGACTCAAAGTAAGACCCTGTTAGGCCTGTCAAAAAGAACCCTAACTGAAACGTTTATTACTGTAAGTGATATGTTTAGCTTCTGTTTAAATGTTCTCTATAAATAAAAGTTTTATGTATATATGTTGTGACAGGATAGAATATATATCTGGCTCTTGGTCACTCTAATCAATCTTTCTTTGTTGGGATGAAGATCGCGGTAGACGTCGCTGGAACACGGCTGCTGGACAGGGAGTGCACACACACACACACACACACACACACACAGAAAGGCTAATTTGGTGTGTGTGTTTTTTTTTTCTTTGTTAGAATGGAGATATCGATAGACGATCTGATGTTCCCTGGACAGAGATCCGTTCCAAAGCTCCCCCCCGGGGGCTTCCTCAGAGGACTCTGATGAGCTGTGAGTAGGAATAGTTCTTGCTTGTTTCTGAGGATGGATAACTGCTTTTGTACTGTTATGGTACGAAGAATGGCATCATTTACAGTAATCCAAATGTTATAATATTAAATATTTTATATAATATTTTTAAATATTAAATATTTTAGGATAAATCTAAATGACTCTGCACAATAGTTTGAGAGTCAATATCTCATATCATGAGCGTGCCTCTTGGTCTTTGTAACAACTTGAATACAAATTACAAAAGATGTTGAGGACTGTACATGTTAGTGGCACTCTGGTTGAATGTCTGTCAGCTTTCCAAGCTAATCAAAGTCTTTGACACTTTTGTTAACCACTTCAACCCCAGCATCTATTCCGTCCAGCAAAAATAGCAGATCTACAAGCTCACACTGCAACGTGTTGTGAGCTTGTAGAGCTAATGGTTTCTTTCTCTCTCAGGATGGAGATCATAGACACAGCTGGAGGCTGGAGCCTCTAGAGATGGAGATCTGCAGGTCTGTCCATGGATGGGAGGACGGAGATCTGGGTAGACGCTGGAGGACTTCGGACCTGGGCCTTCTCAGTGAGGAACTCAACGGTACGAACCGCTTTAGGGTTAGTGCTTTTTTAGGCTTCGTAAAAAGCCAATAATCGTCCGTTGCCGATAATTGGTCGATCCCTATTCTTAAACGTTACTGTAAATGCATGTGTATGTTGTGAAATGTGGAACGCCCTACCAACAGTCATTAAGACATGTGAATCCCTTGGCTCCTTTAAAACTGCTCTCAAAGGGCACCTACGGATGGCTGCAATTCGAAACTGGCCTCTGTAAAAGCTGAATTTTTATCTGGATTGTACTATGTTTTTGTATGGACGTGGTGTTGGGTGCCTGCACATATGCACACATGGCATCAACGCATGGTGTTGTGTGCAGGCGCCCTACACTCTGTCTTTGTACTATGGATTGTACTATGTTTTTGTATGGACGTGGTGTTGGGTGCCTGCACATATGCACACATGGCATCAACGCATGGTGTTGTGTGCAGTCGCCCTACACTCTGTCTTTCGTTTTCTTTTATCCCCCTGTTCCCCTCACTGTATATATATTTTTTCCCTTTTCGCTTCCTATATGATGAATTCCTGTTCTGTTCTTTAACTACATAGAAGTGTCTATTTGTTTGTCTCTAAATGTTTTGATGAATTGAACAATGTGGACCCTGTTGTAAACAAGTGTAAGGCTTAATTGGGTCGTCCACTCACAGTTAACAGTCTTTGTATTGAGTTTGTGCTTGAAATGTACTGTAATTCTGCAAACTGTTAATAAAGATTTCAATCAATCAATCAATGACAGGACACGCACACACACAGCAAAGCTAATTTGGGCTGTGTGTCTTTCGTTCTTTGTTAGAATGGAGATCAGCCGATGCCCGAGATCCGAAGCTTTCCCCGGGTTTTTCCGCTGAGGACTTCTGGGTCGCTGGGAGGCTCGGACAGAGATAGAAGGTTCGGTAGACGCCACTGGAACCTGTTTAGGCCTGTCAGAATTTAAGGTTTTATAATGGCCGATTTTAATTGTCGCTCAAATAAATTACAAGTAACAATTTAATTGCGTCATACTAACATTCGAAATAAAACTTTGGCTTTTGTAGGCTTTGTAAACAAAAAGATGCACATTGCATAATTCAATAACTTTATACACTAAAAAAAGAGAAGTAAATTACAAAGTGACACATTTAGAGCTTGTAGATCGGTTGCTTGCAGTATTTCTTTAAAATGTTTGACAATATATGAACATTTTCAACATGGAGACGATTATGACTCTAAAAAAGTATCTCAAATACTTGGCGATTAGGTAATTGTGACAGGCCTAAATCCTTCTAGTTGTGTTTTTTTATATCATGTTCTGTAATCAGGGTTAGGGTTGACTATAGACTTTTTTTAGGAACAAGATCATCATGCCGGTGAAGAGCACGTTTCTAGCCGATGGAGCAACTATTTCTGATCACCTTTGGAGTTACATCACAGCAAGGTAACTATACAACACACACACACACACTATGATCATGACATGACATCAGCTTGTGACTGCAACTTGTTCCTGTTCGCAGATGACTCGGCACTGCTAGTCTCGGACAGGAACAAACTGCAGGTTGAAAAGGCCCTCAGCTCTGAACTCGGTAGAATCTGCACCTGGCTCGCTGATAACAAACTATCTTTACACCTGGGAAAAACTGAATCCATTCTCTTTGGATCTAATAGTAATCTCAGCAAGGCAAATGGCTTCTTGGTTAGAGTTGGTGACAATGTTATCACACGTAAAGATGAAATTACCTACCTAGGTTCCATCCTGGAGGCTAATCTTTCCGGTGATAAAATGGCCACCAACGTAATCAAAAAAGTCAACCAAAGAACAAGATTCCTTTACAGGATCTCCTCACTGGTCAACAAAAACACCTTGAAGACCTTAACAGGAGCCCTCGTACAAGGTTTCTTTGACTATGCATGCACCTCCTGGTACCACAGCACCTCAAAGGCCCTTAAAACTAGGCTCCAGACCTCCCAAAACAAACTGGTCAGGCTCCTACTTGGCCTCACCCCCGAACCTACCTCACTCCTGCCCACTTTGACAGGCTGGAATGGCTTAGGGTCGACGACAGAGTACAGCATCTTGCAATGGGTCTGGTCCACAAGATTCGATACACCACCAAGATACCCATGTGTACCTGTCTAGATACTTCCTTTATGTTAACGAAGTCCTGTTCTGTTCTTTGACTATATAGAAGTGTCTTATTTGTACGTCTATACATGTTTTGATGAATTGAACATGGTGGACCCTCTTGTAAACAAGTGTAATGCTTAATTGGGTCGTCCACTTACAGTTAACAGTCTTTGTATTGAGTTTGTGCTTGACATGTACTGTAATTCTGCAAACTGTTAATAAATATTTCAATCAATATTGTTTTATGAACAAAGTAGTAATGAGCATTTATTTCTTTTCTTTAGGACATTGCTGGTCTCCTGTGTGGCTCCATCTGGAGGTCACCAGGGTTCTGAGTCACTCAGATCCTGACTGGAAGTGGTGATATGTAGATGTGATCAATCAGGGCTCTAAACAATAAAATAATAAACTAATATAAATAACTAGATAATAATATAAATAAATGCATAAAACGAACGATAAAAAAATAGATTATAGTAAAATAAAAGTAAATTAAAATAGTAAAATAAAAGTAAATTAAAATGAGTAATACATAAAATAAAATTAGTAATAGCATAGTAATGGATAAAATAAATATAATTAGTAATATAGACAATAATACATAAAATAAATTAAATTATCAATATAGTAATGCATAAAATTAGTAATAACAGTAATACATAAAATAAATAAATGCATAAAAAATAAAATTAGTAATAACAGTAATACATAAAACAAATACAATTTGTAATGCATGAAGTAAAATTAGTAATATGTAATACATCAAATAAATACAATTAGTAATAGTTATACATAAAATTAGTAATAACATAATAATATATAAAATACATAAAATACATTCAATTACTTTGTGTTGTTGTTATAGAATGACTTAAAAAAAACAAACAAAAAATATCAATCACATCTACATATCACAACCAGGCTATATTGCCAGCAGGCAGGTGGACTGTAGACTCACTACAGCTGTCACAATGTGGTATACTTTGTTTTGACCCAACTGGCCTCCAAGAAGAGGCGAGCATGGAGCCGGACATCTGATGATACACGAGAGAAGACGCCATAGTCAAAAAAAATTGTAATAAAAGTAATATGTTTCATGTTGATTGTAATTTATGCATGATGCCATATATCTGTAAATATTCATTATTTTCTTGTTAATAAATTATTGCATTTATACCAGGGTGTCCGTTATGTGTCCATTACCCTTAGATCGTGCTGCCGCGGATTTATTTATTTCCCAAATGGTCTAAAAATGAGTTATTTAGCGTACTTTTACCAATGAATTAGCCTATACACAGACAACGACTGATTAGCCTATTTTGGACAATATGGGTCTTTTCTGGAGTCGGTGTGTTTAGTCTCACTATAGTCTGTGTAGATTACCCGGCGGTGTCGCTGCCCCTCCCGGGAGTCGCGGCTCATGGCTCTTCACAGAAGGCACAGAGACAGCAGTCACTCCGCTGAACGTGTCAGTGTTGCTGCAGTGGTGTGAACTGTGAACCGTGCGGGCACTGGTGGTGGTGCTGAGTTCTGACAGCCGAGTCACAGCTTCTTCTGAATTACTTTATCTTTGCCTTGGAAAATACATTTTGCGTTTTGCTGTTTCCCAAAACAAACCAGCGCGCGCTACTGTTTGCTATACAAAGCGACTGGAAGCGGACGAGGTTTACAGACATACCAATAGTAGCCAATCATATGCTGATTAGGCCAGTTGCTGTATAGCCTACCTACCCGATCACCAGGGAGCAACAACACACACACACACACACACACACACTACACACACAATAGCCTTCTATATAATGCTGCGCACAAAAAAATACCCAGCATAATTTTTGGGAAGGCTAAGCCTTCCCTAGCCTTACACACCCGCCGCCTATGGGCACTGTACTGTAGGCATATAATACCTGGCTAGGTGAAAACAAAAGAAACCTGATTAGCATTTGAGTACTTTTAACACCTCTGAACAGCCGGCGGAGAGGTTCACATTTTCGGAATTTTGCGACAGAGTCACAGAGGGTCAATAATTATATAATGTCCACGAAAATCTTCATGGGGGCTAAAAGGGGCTATTTAATTTTTCATGGGGGCTACAGCCCCATAGGCCCCACATACTCGACGTCGTTGGTCCAGTTATTACATTAAAACCTAACAGTGACAACTAACTGATTATTCATTCATTCTGACTGTCTGGACCTGGTTATTGATGTGTGCAATATGTATTTCTGATGATATTACTGTGATTTGGTAGGTCATTTAATGTATTTCTGGTGATATTACTGTGATTTGGTAGGTCATTTAATGTATTTCTGGTGTATTACTGTGATTTAAAGGTGATTTGTTAACTGCACAGAGCTGAGATGCCAACAAGACAGAAAGTCTGCCTCTGCAAAGTGAACTGTTCTCAAACATGACACTAAAGTTTACAATAGACCCTAATGGTAAAAGTGATTAAAACAAAAGCTAAGGCAACACAGGTGCGTTCCATGTCTTATGGGCTAATTGGTGTCTGGATGTGTCATTTATAGATAGATGTGTCAAGTGACATGATTTACAGTTTATTCAAGTCTATTAAAGCAGGATCACTATTGTTGAAATGAGCCACGGTCGTGGTTCGGGCATCTAGTTATATCTAGCATGTTATATCTAACATGAATAGAGTCTGCACACTGGATAATGCTCCACGAATATTTATTGTAAAACCACCAGATAATAGTTATTGTTTCAAACACAGAACTCTTCTGTAGCAAATCAAAGACATGCAAAAACAATGTGGCACAATTCCTCGTTGGATGAACTCAATAATATACATTGATCAATGTGACATATATTATAATAATATTATTACATACTATTTCATTACATATTCTATAGTAATATTATTACATCCTATTCAATTAAATATTCTATAGTAATATTATTTCAACACTGACGATATTAATCCTGCACATTAATGAACAAAAATGTAAAGTTAAGCATTACGACAATAAACATGTTAATGAACCCTTCTATATAAACATTTGTTTCTTAAATGAAATTGTTTTCATGTCAAACTGAGGATTGGTCTAATCTGTAGGATTGACAGGAGAGATGATCAGAGGAGCAGAGTTTCTACCGTCATTATTAAGAAATGAACTGAAGAATGGATATAGTCTCTCAGTGAAGGAGCAGCCAGTGAACGAGTAGAGGTGAACTCTGGTCTCCACATCATAAAAGGAGACCAGACCCTCCTCATAATCCACAAACACTCCCACTTTCTGGAGCTCCTCTCTCACAGGGAGGAGGACAGCAGGGCCAGCATTAGCCCAGTACTCGTTTCCATTCCTCTTCCTCTCCATTATAGACCAGTAACCATTGTTGGGGCTCAGTGTGGTCTGTCCCTTCCTGGTCCCTTCTATGACCACTCCTACCTCCCAGTAAGTCTTCCCTCCAACCTGAAACTCATAATAGAACCTTCCTGAGGAGAAGCTTTGTTTTCCTAAAACACAGGCACGTGTAGAGAATCTCTCTTTGTTGTCTGGCACATTCTTCTTTACTTTTCCACGACTCACTTGTTTTCCATCCTCAGACAGGGTGAGATAGGTAGACGCTGTATCAGGGTCCAGAGTTACATCCACTGCATATGTCTGGATCCTCCTCAGCTCAGCATCAGGCAGCTTCTCCATCTCCTGACTGAGTGTCTTCTCCAGCTGAGCCACAGCTGTCCTCACAGTCCCCACATATGAAGACTGAGGGACATTGACCTTTGTCCAGTCCTTGGTGGGTGGAGGGGTGGTGATGGATGAGAGGTTCTGGAGGAGGTGGAGGTGGTCTTCAGTGTGTGAGAGCTGCTTCAGCTCAGAGTTTCTCTTCTCTAACTCAGTGATTTCCTGTTGCAGATCTTTGATGAAGCCTTCAGCCTGTTTCTCTGTTGTTTTCTGCTTCTCTTCGATCCCATCAATGAGCTCAGCCTGGCTTCTCTCAATATAGCTGATCAGATCAGTGAAGACATGCACACTGTCTGCTATCTCTCTGTCTGCATCTTTCTTACTGAGCTCTACTGAGTGTTGGACCTCCTGAATCTTAACTCGTCTCTCCTGGATCATCTGCTGAACTTCAGTCTCTGTCTTTCCCAGCTCAGCCTTCTTTCCTTCATACGCCTCTTCCAGAGAGACAAACTGATGTGACTTGTGGTCTGACTCAGTGCAGAACTGACAAACACACATGAGGTCAGTCTTACAGAACAGCTCCAGAGGTCTGTCATGTTTCTTACACAGAATGTCTTCCAGGTTCTTCACAGGGTCGATTAGTTTGTGTCGTTTTAACCCTAAGACTCTGTGATGAGGCTCCAGGTGGGTCTGACAGTAGGAGGTCAGACACACCAGGCAGGACTTCAGGGCTTTGAGTTTGGTCTCGGTACAGACGTCACAGGAGACTTCATCTGGTTCAGCGGGTTCTGGGTTTGTG
Source organism: Protomyctophum bolini (assembly GCF_963924005.1). Classification (NCBI taxonomy): domain Eukaryota; kingdom Metazoa; phylum Chordata; class Actinopteri; order Myctophiformes; family Myctophidae; genus Protomyctophum; species Protomyctophum bolini. The sequence continues at coordinate 49,034,001 of NC_137867.1, read as the reverse complement.
CTGGAAGTTTGTCTCCGCTGCTTTGCCTTCCTGAACTGATCGGCCATCTCAGATAAGACGTTGTTAACGGAGAACTGTGGTCTCTTATTGAAGGATTCGTCACACAGCGGGCACCGACACACATCCGTAGTGTCCCAGTAACGTGTGATGCAGGCGTTGCAGTAGTTGTGTCCACATGGAGTGGTGATCGGATCAGTGAACACGTCCAGACAGATAGAACACAGGAAGTGCTCTTCAGACAGGAGGCTGCTGCTGGCAGACGCCATTTCTTCACGCTGAAAATAAAATAAATTGATGTAATTATAATAATAATGTTTAGCCCTGTTCGTTTGTCTCTCTGTGTGTCTCTGAGAAGCTAAGCCCTCTGGCACCACTGGATCAATGAAACTGTGTATGCATAGTGGACATCAGGTCTCTCTAATCTCTCTCTCTCTCTCTCTCTCTCTCTCTCTCTCACACACACACACACACACACACACACACACACACACACAAACACACACACACACACACACACACGCACAGAGAGAGACTGGACTTTAATTCCCTGTTAATGAATAACTACCAGGGCAGTCAAAGTATGTGCACAGTAGAAAACAATATAACGTCATAAGATGATGAAAGTAGCCTTAAAAACTAAAGGTAGGCCAAGACTGCATGGGCTTTATGGCTCAGGATATAAAATGTACCGTCCTGACTGTCTGTCTCTCTCTTCACTTAGTCGCAATTTACAACACTAGATTATTTTAATAATGGGATGAAATCTTTTTTTTATAGGGATGAAACTAGAGCTGCTATACCCTCCATTGACAGCCCACATTTGATCAAATTGAAATGTCTGCAGCTGTAGCGCAGGCTTGATTCGGCAAAGCGTTTGTTTCATAAAAATTCACCATAAAAATGTTATTATGAACTTTTTGTCGAGGAATTCTGTGCAGGTGATTCTTGGATTAAGTGTTACGTAAATGTATGCAAATCCAACAATAAGCACATTACAAATGAAGCTGTGTATTCAGCATTTATTTCAGAGGTCTGTGGCCTTTGTGGATCCTTGACCTGAAAATGTTGAATTAAGATCAACCACCACTGACGTGAAGTGATGCTGGTCAACTGTTTTTAGACGGGGAATGGAAAATAAGTTCCACCAAAATGTCGCACAGAACTCCTTTTCACAGTAGACAATACAGACATGGCTGTGTATTTAATAACACTAATAAAAGTATAGAACGTATATGACCCCATGTGGATGAGTTACCTACATGTAACACCCTCATGGGTGATACATGTAACAAATGTACCCTTACAGGTTCAGTTAAATAATGAGCATTCGGGATTTTACTGTGTATTCAGTTTATTCACAGCTGTTGTCACCACATGGAATTAACAATAAGATAATACAATAAACAATAACAAGCGCAGGCAATAATAATACTATGATATGATATGATATACATGATTTGATACATCAGGAGTTTAATTGTGACCGCAGAACGTTTCCTTGTAACAGAGCGTTTTCATATTGTGCAGCGATGTAAACAGGTTCTCAATGTAATGAGTCCCGGGATGCAGGGACGGTCTTTTAGAAATGAGCCCCAGGGACATTTTATGAGTCCCACTTCAACTATACGTTAGGAGTCATATTTTGTCATTTTTACAAATATAGCAGCATTTAACTCCCATTTCATTAGATATGGTCATAATGTGGTTATACATTCATGTAGAAAACAGAAGAAATTATTATAACTAAAGCTACTGTGTGTATTATTTTTAACTGTACGTGCTGAGTTACAGTATAGTGCATCCCATGGAATAATGGATGCAGAGGTCGTTTCATTGCGTCCCTTAACTATGAACTGCGTTTTTGGGATGCAAATTGCACCCTATTTTAATCTCTGATTGTACATTTGCTACCGTTACTGTTCCAGGGTGTGGACAGTATAGTGCTGCTGTCTCTCTGGCAGGTGAAGATCACGGCAGCCTCCTTTTCCCTCTCTCTCCCTCTCCTCACCAGCTTGCAGCCAGAGCGTACGTATACAGGTCCATTTGGTTCCATTTGTGTAGGCTATACGCTTTGGGATCGTACAATGTTCTGTGGATGGTTAGATTGGGGCCCTAGAAAGATGACCCCATATTGAGCATTCCTGGAGTTGTGTTAGTAGAGTGGCGCACAGCCTCAGCCCGATGGCCTCAACAGTCTAATATCTCCCTCGTGAGTCATAGAGGCAATTTCCTTTGGCTTTATAGTGGTTAAGATGTTGGCCTTTCCACGCGGGAGACCTATAGGATTCGATGCCCGGCTTCGATTCCCGGGTTTTTACAGTTGCAGACCCGCAAAGGGGTCCGTTTGGACCGATGGCTTTTGAAGCGTCGTTATTGTCCAACGGTTATCTAATAGTCCAATAAACAGGCTGTAAACATAAGTTCTGGGACCTTAAGAAATGGCATATTTTAATGATTAGGATACCGGGATACCTATCCCAAAAAAATTGGGTCCACGTGATATGTCTAGAAGTCTTTCTGTCTCTCTGTGACCTTGACCTTGCTTAAGCACAGTAATGGTAACTAACTGCTTAAAAGGTCTACTGGGACCCGGCGTTGAGAACCATATACAGTAGTAGTCCCAACATATGGTCAAAGTTCACCTTTCTGATTTGAGGTTGATCGCAGAGACGGTCAGACTCAACCTGCCGCGTGGGTCTTCTGGACCAACCAGAGACGGTCAGACTCAACCTGCCGCATGGGTCTTCTGGACCAACCAGAGACGGTCAGACTCAACCTGCCGCGTGGGTCTTCTGGACCAACCAGAGACGGTCAGACTCAACCTGCCGCGTGGGTCTTCTGGACCAACCAGAGACGGTCAGACTCAACCTGCCGCGTGGGTCTTCTGGACCAACCAGCAGTGTCTCTTGACGTCCGCGATGGAGATCCTCTGCTCGGCGCTGTCCAGCAGCAGCCTGGCCAGCAGACTGAGCGGCGAGGGGCGGATCTTGTTCCACGGCGGCAGGTAGGTCCTCTCGGCGAGCCAGTCCAGATACTCCTGACAGCTCTGGGCGGGCCGCTCCCAGGGCAGCTCTCCCGTCAGCATGGCCACCAGGACCACGCCGCAGGCCCACACGTCCACGGGCCGGGCCCTGAACCACCTCCTCGCCCCCCCCCCCCCGCCCGGCCCGGCCAGGAGAACCTCCGGAGCCATGTAGTCGTGCGAGCCGCACCGGCTGCCGAAGAGGCGCTCCGAGGCGCCGTGGCGCCCCTGGCGGCGGAAGGCGGCGGCCAGGCCGAAGTCGGCCAGCTTCAGGTTGTCCTGGGCGTCCAGCAGGATGTTCTCGGGCTTGATGTCCCGGTGCGTGACGCCGGCACCGTGCAGGTACCCCACGGCCGCCACCAGCTGCCCGAAGTAGCGGCGAGCCGCGCCCTCGTCGCCCAGCCCCACGTCGGGCGCCAGTCGGTCGAACAGGTCCCCGCCGCTGCAGTGCTCCAGGAACAGGTATGCGTTGGGCCCCCGGCGCCCGTGGCCCAGGAAGCGCACCACGTTGGGGTGCTGGAGGGCCCGGTGGACGCGGGCCTCGCGCGCCGCGCTCTCGGCGCCCCGGGAGGCGTCCAGCACCTTCATGGCCACGGCGTCCTGGCGCCCTGGCGCCGCCGCCGCGTTGTTGTTCACCAGCAGCTTGACCTCTCCGAAGCCTCCTCGTCCCAGCGTCCGCACCGCCGTCCAGCCTTGTGGGACGTCCTCTCCATGTCCTCCTAGCGTATGGACGTCCTCTCCATGTCCTCCTAGCGTATGGACGTCCTCTCCATGTCCTCCTAGCGTATGGACGTCCTCTCCATGTCCTCCTAGCGTATGGACGTCCTCTCCATGTCCTCCTAGCGTATGGACGTCCGTCCAGCCTTGTGGGACGTCCTCCATGTCTCCTCACTCAGTCACTCTTATCATCAATGAGTAAAGTGTGCATGTGATTCATTTCTGAGGTGACCAGCTGCTTTTTTATGGCCAAAATGCATCAACAATCTTATCAACAAATCAACAAACAAAAAAAAGCCACGGCAACGTGACGTCACCCATTTAGTTACCGTCAATCAATCAATGTAACTTGGCAACTTGCAATTGCGTGACGTCAGTGGCTCATCATCAACAAAAACCATGGCAACCAACGTCACACGCACGCACGCACACACACACGCACACACACACACACACACACACACACACACACACGCAAACACACTCCGTAGGTTGTAGGCTATTACTTTAATGTTATGAGGATAATTATTGTTATTGTTATTATTATCGCAGCTAACGTTAGCTAGCCTACTTTAGCATGCTGTGTTGTTGTAGGCAGACAGAACACTTTAATCATAGAACAACAACTCGTTGAGGTGTTTGTTGTTGTTGTTGTTCTATAATTAAAGTGTTGTTGACAACATCTAATTCATTACACAACAACTGACAAAACATCTATAAGGTTAGATAAACAAACATGTATTTGTTTTATTTTGTTAAAAGTGAGAGGGTTCGTTTATTTGTTTGTTTTGTGTGTAATGGTGTATAATGCTGACCCCTGCTGCTCAAAAGCGGGTATCGCATCAACAAAGAACTGATGATGGGACATTCTGCATAAATAATGAGGGACGTTTTTGGTAATATTATTCACTTTATTATGTACATTTTGAAGACAATACTTTATTTCTACTTTTTTTTTGTAGTTTTTCTTTTTTATCTTTCTTTTTTATTGATTGATTGATTGAATACTTTATTGACAGCAGAATTAAAAGCACCAAGAAGTACAGTTCAATATAATACAACCTATGAAATGGTTGCACTAGGACATCCATACCTCGGGGAGGCGCTATGGAAAAAGAAAAAGAAAACATTTGTACAGGAAAGCAGCAACCAGGGTTGCCATGTCCGTTTATTTTAAGCAACTTTGGGCTTAATTTGCGGGTTTTTGGAGGGCTTGTTTGTTTCTCAAATCCTCACGTAATGTTTAATTAAACCAATGGTTCATGACATGAAACCCTAACCTAATTTTTTCAAATTCTCATAGAGGTCCGACCCTGGCTGCCTGGCATATTATTCAGATTATTATTCAGATTGTTCAGATTATTATATATAGTTTATTATTTTGTCTACTACCTGAACGCCATCTGAAATATTTTATGCCAGCAGGGACCTCCATCCATATACACGATTTGTGTTGTTGAAATGTTCTAAAACAAAAGCCTAGGAAGTGCTCATATTGTTGTTGTTATTATTATCATTATGCTGTAAGTAATATGTATGCTGGCTCGTTTTCATAGACCCGGTTTACTTATTTCTAATTCTCTCACACACAATATCTGGCAACAACAACAACAACAGCAATGGCCAGCTAGCAGCTAGCTGCGCACTGATGAGAGCTAGTAGTGATATTCAATAACAAACACACTGCAAAGCATTATACGCTTATACCTTTATATTAAAAAAAACCCGAATTAATTTATTTACCACCGTTAATTTAAAAACTCCAAAATGAGTGTAACGTCGTCAGGAACGGCCGTGGTCCAGGTAACCAACCTGTCGTCCGCGGTGAGCAGCGAGCAGATGCACACGCTCTTCGGCTTCCTGGGGGACATCGAGGAGCTGCGGCTCTACCCGCCCGAGTAAGTGCTGCCCTGGCCCGGCCACAGGCGGCTAGGAAACACCGGGGCCCGGAGGCCCGGGGCCCGGGGAATACTGAGTCCTGCTGCCGCGGCCTTCATTCACATTAGATTAGAACACTTGGTGTAACCAGTGTTGTTTTCTTTGGAATGAAACTTCATTTCGTTTTCATCACATTTCATTTTAGTCACCTGGAATGTTTGTGTTAGTCTAGTTTTAGTCGCCAAAACCAACACTTGACTGTAACAACATGATGTTATGTTCTTATAATTAATTCCATCGTGTTTTTTTTTTACCGCAATATTTATTTAATGCTGTGCGTTAAGCCCTAACTCTGTTTTTAAAAAAGTGTGCTACAGGTAGTTTTTTTTTTCTGCCGATGAATTGAATACAAAGGACCCCAATGGAAACAAGCCATAGGCTTTTGTGGGGCTATCATTTTGTTTTGGCAGCCTTTTGTTTTGTACGAAACTGTACCTTTTTTTTTTTAAATCTAAAAGCAAGATTGAAGAAATGTGCAATTGTGTTGTGCTAAATTGTGCTGTGCTATAAAATACATTGTGCTTTTCCTCAAGAAGACACAATGTATTGTTTTGATTGAATACTGCTATTTGTCTTCTATTCTTCAGTGTATATCAGTGGTTTTCAACCCTTTTTCATATCAAGATCCATTATGAATTCAGCATTTGAGCCACAGCGCCACCATTTGATGACATTTAGCCTCTCAGACACAAAACTAAAGATGGATAAGATTTTGTCCACATGCAATTCCATGCTGTATTGATGTTGGTAGCCTTCCATTAGGAGAGACAGCAGGCAAATGTTCATCAAAATAACAATCCTTCTACATTCTCTAACTGTGTAGACTTCTTGTAAATTAAGTAATGCGGATGTTTAACAATAATGTAGGTGTAAAATGAACCCAAATTTATGCTCAACGTTTAAAGATACATATAATTAAGGTCCATTTGGTTACCTACTCCATTTGGCTGAGGGCGGATTTATATTTTACTCATGATCAGAGCTTCCGTTGCTCCAGACTGTACGACGGAAGCATTTACATTTTACTCATGATCAGAGCTTCTGTTGCTCCAGACTGTACGACGGAAGCATTTACATTTTACTCATGATCAGAGCTTCCGTCGCTCCAGACTGTACGACGGAAGCATTTACATTTTACTCATGATCAAAGCTTCTGTTGCTCCAGACTGTATGACGGAAGCATTTACATTTTACTCATGATCAGAGCTTCCGTCGCTCCAGACTGTACGACGGAAGCATTTACATTTTACTCATGATCAGAGCTGCCATTGCTCCAGACTGTATGACGGAAGCATTTATATTTTACTCATGATCAGAGCCATCGTTGCTCCAGACTGTATGACGGAAGCATTTATATTGTACTCATGATCAGAGCTTCCGTTGCTCCAGACTGTATGACGGAAGCATTTATATTTTACTCATGATCAGAGCTTCCGTTGCTCCAGACTGTACGACGGAAGCATTTATATTTTACTCATGATCAGAGCTTCCGTTGCTCCAGACTGTATGACGGAAGCATTTATATTGTACTCATGATCAGAGCTTCCGTTGCTCCAGACTGTACGACGGAAGTATTTATATTTTACTCATGATCAGAGCTTCCGTTGCTCCAGACTGTATGACGGAAGCATTTATATTGTACTCATGATCAGAGCTTCCGTTGCTCCAGACTGTATGACGGAAGCATTTATATTGTACTCATGATCAGAGCTTCCGTTGCTCCAGACTGTACGACGGAAGTATTTATATTTTACTCATGATCAGAGCTTCCGTTGCTCCAGACTGTACGACGGAAGCATTTATATTTTACTCATGATCAGAGCTTCCGTCGCTCCAGACTGTATGACGGAAGCATTTATATTTTACTCATGATCCAGACTGTACGACGGAAGCATTTCTATTTTACTCATGATCAGAGCTTCCGTTGCTCCAGACTGTATGACGGAAGCATTTATATTTTACTCATGATCAGAGCTTCCGTCGCTCCAGACTGTACGACGGAAGCATTTATATTTTACTCATGATCAGAGCTTCCGTCGCTCCAGACTGTACGACGGAAGCATTTATATTTTACTCATGATCAGAGCTTCCGTCGCTCCAGACTGTACGACGGAAGCATTTACATTTTACTCATGATCAGAGCTTCCGTCGCTCCAGACTGTACGACGGAAGCATTTACATTTTACTCATGATCAGAGCTGCCATTGCTCCAGACTGTATGACGGAAGCATTTATATTTTACTTATGATCTGAGCTTCAGTCGCTTCAGACTGTACGACGGAAGCAGTTATATTTCACTCATGATCAGAGCTTCAGTCGCTCCAGACTGTATGACGGAAGCATTTGGATATTGCGAGAGGCAACAGTCTGGCAACAGGAGACTACTATTGATCTTGTTTCTCTCTCCTCTGCTTCTCTTCCCCAGCAACGCGCCCCAGTCGTTCTCGTCCAAAGTGTGTTACATAAAGTACAGAGAGTCGTCCAGTGTGGGCGTGGCTCAGCATCTGACCAACACTGTGTTTATTGACAGAGCTCTCATTGTTGTGCCCTGTGCGGAAGGTGAGTGTTACATACATGACGCTATGCTGTTGATCACACACACACACACACACACACACACACACATGGGCTTTGATGATGTTGTCACCTATATATTCTGTCTGTTTGTTTGTAGTGGTGGAACACTAATAGCAATACCACCATGTGGAATGAATGAATGAATGGATGGATATTTTATTTCTGTGTCCGGGCAATGTCTTGACCCATCCCACATGGGATTATCAGACACGGCAATTAAGATAATTACAGGAAAGAAAAAAAAAACATAACCATTCCAGTGTATATCCGCCACCAACTCATAAACGATAACGCATACTGTTGTGGCTTTCTATATTGTCAATGACTTCCATGAGAGGTGGTGGAGTTAGTTGCTTACTTGCTTTCAGCAGACATGTTGAGGGTCCAATGGAGTTAAGTGGTTTTGTCCAAAGCACTTTGTACTACTTTCCATTTGTTTTCGAAACAACACACACGCTTTATAAAGATATCTATTTAATCTATAATTCAGTTCATCTATATTAAGTCTCCCTTCGCCTCCTATCCCACGCTTCATAAAGATACCATATAATATAACGGAAATACTCATTAGGGCTGTCACGATTACAACGATTTAATTGTCATACTGATCTTTGCGATTTATGAAGCATTTAATTGTGTCTGTGACGTTGAACGTCGGGACACATGAATCGAGCTCCGCGCACTCTCATCTTTCAGTCTACTGACCACCTCCAGGCTTGCTAATAAGAAATTGCGTCCGGCAGATAATATGACAAATCAGAAGTATACTAGACAATCGCCTACTTGTTGAACAGCTTTCAAGTACAAAATTGGGCCTGCGGTTATGTGTCAATATTCTAAATCTGCATAGTATTGTAGTGGATTTAAAAGTACATAATTTACCTCCCAAGTTGTCAAAACTATGGGAGATTAATCGCCAAACGCATCTGCATCGGCCAATTCTAGTTATCGCTCCGATTTAATCAATCGGTCCGATTGTCTTTACAGATGAACAAGCCCAAAGTAACGGCTTGAACAGATCTACAAGCTCACAATATTACATTTAATTGAATCTGACTTGCCGAAGCCTGCAGTGCAGAATGGACAAAATTATTATTACGGGTATAATAATAAAAAAAAAAAACAGAATGCGATCATATTGACATCAGTAATATCGGCCATAACGGCAATTAATTATAGCGCATATCGATATCGGCCAAAAATGTCTCAAGTAAAGTAACGCTACCCCCGAAATAGTACTACTTAACCGTTTTAGACCTGAGGACGATTCTACAAATAAATAAATAAAAATAACTGAACTTAAGGTAATTTATTCTAATTGTTATTGCAATTTTACGAGCTGCGTTCGCTTCCCGCGTTCACGCGTCTTACTTGTATGATATGGTACTTTATTGTCAGTTTGCACTGAAATTAGTTTTGCGACCCAGCTGTCTACAAATGTTTTGTTTTCTGAAAGAAAAAAAACATGTTTCTACGTCAGTCGTTCTCAAACAGTTCCATGTGAAGGACTCCCAAAAATATATGTAACTGGCCGCCCGACCCCTCATCTGAAAATCTGTCGTTCCAGGGACCTTCCAAAGACTGGAGTCGGTCGAAAGAATATACGTATATTCAAAGATTTGCACCACATTTTCACGATTTATCAAAAATATAGCAGACCTACAAGCTCGTAGCGAGGCACTCGGTGCCGCGCTACGAGCTTGTAGGTCTGCCATTTTTCAATAGCTAAAGTATGACATAATTCTTCAAAGAGGGGTTTCCCAGTGCCCGAAATGGGTTAAATGTACTTAGTTGCCTTTCCACGACTGACTGTCTGTTTTTGGAATGAATGTGTGAACGGTGTGATGAGGCCACCGGTCCCTGCTTTCTGAGGTTGTGCCCCGTGTGCCCCGTTCCTTATTCCACCACATCACGTGTGTTCTGCCAACGCAGCTCCACAAACTGGCTGATATTCCATACACTGCACGATATATCTTGATATCGGAAAGGTCGCTTATAGTTCGTATCCCCGGACCGGCACGTTAAAAATGACCACCGCTGAAGTGCCCTTTGAGCAAGGCATTGAACCCCTACCATGAAATGTTCTATGAGCACTAGGGCCTGGCTGTAAACAAGTTCTTGAGCTTATAGTCCAGTTACCCTGCAGGTAAACATAGTACCTTTCCTTTCCTTTTATGCAATACATCAGTGGTTTTCAGCCTAGTGGTCCTTGAGGGAGGGGGTTCCTCTCTCCCCCCCCCCCCCCCCCCCCCCCCCCCCCATTCAGCTAAATGATGGAGAGTCGGTAACCAAATGGACCCTTATTCGATCTGTAACCAGTTTCATGTTACACTCTCAGAGTCATTATTGTTAGAACCGTTTAAGGGCCATAAACGTCAAGACGTCTAATTGCCAATTAGGTACCGGACGACACGACGTCTTCCCTTGGGAATTCATTTTTTAATCCATGTTTTGAAAATTCCTCTAATCTGGTTTACAGGTGATGACATCATGCACATTACAAGCATAGTAGAATTACAAATTATTTCTTTCTTTATATAATGGGAGAATTGGCACTCAGAGCCTAAACTGGTGACCACCAGGTGGCGCTGAAAGAGTTGTTTTAAACATCTGCATTACTCAATTTACAAGAAAATCTACACAATTAGAGAATGTAGAATAATTGTTATTTTGATCGATGTTTGCCTGGTTATCTCCATCCTATCATACACCACATCAATACGATGACAAAATATTCGACGTTTTGGGTCTGCGAGGCTAAAATCTCATCGTATGGTGGGTGGTCCTGTATGGTGGGTGGTCCCGTATGGTGGGTGGTCCCGTATGGTGGGTGGTCCTGTATGGTGGGTGGTCCCGTATGGTGGGTGGTCCCGTATGGTGGGTGGTCCCGTATGGTGGGTGGTCCCGTATGGTGGGTGGTCCCGTATGGTGGGTGGTCCCGTATGGTGGGTGGTCCCGTATGGTGGGTGGTCCCGTATGGTGGGTGGTCCCGTATGGTGGGTGGTCCTGTATGGTGGGTGGTCCCGTATGGTGGGTGGTCCCGTATGGTGGGTGGTCCCGTATGGTGGGTGGTCCCGTATGGTGGGTGGTCCTGTATGGTGGGTGGTCCTGTATGGTGGGTGGTCCCGTATGGTGGGTGGTCCCGTATGGTGGGTGGTCCCGTATGGTGGGTGGTCCCGTATGGTGGGTGGTCCCGTATGGTGGGTGGTCCCGTATGGTGGGTGGTCCCGTATGGTGGGTGGTCCCGTATGGTGGGCGGTCCCGTATGGTGGGCGGTCCCGTATGGTGGGCGGTCCCGTATGGTGGGCGGTCCCGTATGGTGGGTGGTCCCGTATGGTGGGTGGTCCCGTATGGTGGGTGGTCCCGTATGGTGGGTGGACCCGTATGGTGGGTGGTCCCGTATGGTGGGTGGTCCTGTATGGTGGGTGGTCCTGTATGGTGGGTGGTCCCGTATGGTGGGTGGTCCCGTATGGTGGGTGGTCCCGTATGGTGGGTGGTCCCGTATGGTGGGTGGTCCCGTATGGTGGGCGGTCCCGTATGGTGGGCGGTCCCGTATGGTGGGTGGTCCCGTATGGTGGGTGGTCCCGTATGGTGGGTGGTCCCGTATGGTGGGTGGTCCCGTATGGTGGGTGGTCCCGTATGGTGGGTGGTCCCGTATGGTGGGTGGTCCCGTATGGTGGGTGGTCCCGTGGCTCTAATGCTGAACATAAATAACGGGCCTTCCTTGATATGAAAAAGGTTGAAAACCACTGATTTCACATCCATAGAATTTCAGCGCCAAGTCGTCGTGGGAAGGGAGTCATTTATCGGCTGGCATTTTCTACGTTGCAGCGCTCCGTTTGTAATCGCCTAAGAATCAATAGTTGTGAAAAGGACGTATGAAATGTCTCCACCTTCCGTGGCGTTCACATGGACCACCTAATCTGTAGTGTAAGCGACGGGATGGCATTCAAAGCGTCACTAAATTATATTATGATATGATATGATATGATATGATATGATATGATATGATATGATATAGTACTGTACTTTATTGTCAGTTTGCGCTGAAATTAGTTTTGCGACCCAGCGGCCTTGTATATGCAACACACAGTGCAACCACTGTCATAGAAACATAGGTTTTCAGAAAAAAATTAGGATTTTAATAGAAGCCTTTTTTTTCTTAATCGACCTCAGTCCAAAACGGGTCAAGGCTACAGACAAAAAGTCACAACTGCTGCAACAACTATTTAAACATCTGTTCAAATGTAACCTTCCTTCGGGGGAACTTTGATCGATTATTATTATTATTATCCATTGCATAATATACAAATATACATGACTATTATATACGTGTACATATCTGGATGAGAGACACGGTAAAGCTCGAGAGCTTTATATTTCATTGTAAAAAATGGGGCATTTATAAAGCGCTTTTACACAGGTTGCACATTACATTCACACACCGATGGCGGAGGAACCCGTGCAAGGCACCAACCTGCACACGGGGAGCCATTTGGGGGTTCAGAGTCTTGCTCAAGGACACTTCACACGGGGAGCCATTTGGGGGTTCAGAGTCTTGCTCAAGGACACTTCCACACTAACTGTAACACACGGGGAGCCATTTGGGGGTTCAGAGTCTTGCTCAAGGACACTTCCACACTAACTGTAACACACGGGGAGCCATTTGGGGGTTCAGAGTCTTGCTCAAGGACACTTCCACACTAACTGTAACACACGGGGAGCCATTTGGGGGTTCAGAGTCTTGCTCAAGGACACTTCCACACTAACTGTAACACTGTGGTCGAGTGTGAACTGAGTGTAAACTTGTTTTGGTTTGTTTGGGAGGGAAAGGGAGGTAGCGGAGGCGTGCAGATAAATCAAATCAATAAATCAAATCATACACTGACTCATACAATTGATCACACACACACACACACACATTAGTGCATGGGTCAGTTTGTGTGCCCCATATATGTACTCATTCTCGTGAACGATGTTTATCCATCTGGTGGAAGAGTGGAGATGTTTGTTTACGTTGCCTTGCTGTAGAAGGGGATTTGAATCCATCATTTCATGGCAAAGCGCCGTCTTTGACGACCACCGCTAAGCCTGCAGTTCGTCGTTAAACGATTACACAGCGGAGCGCAAACCAATCGAAACGCAGCCGAGTCGACGAATATCCCTCCCGAGTGCCGTATGGAATATCAGCCTCTCTACTTTCTAGGACTTTTCTACATGCTATGACATATGCTATGACATATGCTATGACCTCTGCGCCGCAATAACTCTGCTAAACAACGGACGCCATCCCAGTTATCCAAACGTCTAGTTGAATTAAGTATCTGTATCCGAGTGGTTTTCCGTAATTGTTTCAGGGAAATGGTAAGAAAATAGCTGTGACGAAAAGGCTAATGACTCCATCTTTTTTTTCTCTTTTTCTCCTTTTTGTTTATTTGTTTGTTGTTTTTCTATTTCATTTTTATTTTTATTTATTTTTTACGGCGACAGTGTTCCTTTTTTTATGTACATGAAAAAGAAAATGAAGAAAAAAAATCTGTTATCTCCTCTGAAAAAAAAGTAAAATCTTAATTATTTTGGTCCAACGGTGACTTGAAAAAACAAAAATAAGGATTTTGGGGTACCTACTGAGTTTAAAAGGATTTTGGGTACCTACTGAGTTTAAAAAGGATTTTGGGTACCTACTGAGTTTAAAAAGGATTTTGGGTACCTACTGAGTTTATTAATTTGGTTCTGTATGTTTTTTCTGTGTGATTATGTGTGCATATCAGATACTAGAGCTGGCCCAGCTGTTACACTTCCACAATAAGGCTTTGTTTTCCAACAAGCCCCACTACTTCTCCTCCCCACGAAAACGATGGGGCCGTTCCCACCGCAGCCATGAGCCTGCGCCCACCAGGGGTGGAAACTATGTGACCCAGGAGAGAACCTTCCAAGATGGACACCTTGTCTCTTTTTATTTTCGTTTTATTTTTACTTTATTATTTTCGTTTTTTGAATCTTTTTCCTTTCATACTTTTCACATGTTGTCCAACTCTCTCTCCTCCTCTCTCTCTCTCTCTCTCTGTCTAGAAAAACTGCAGTATTGCCCTGTCTCTCTCTCTCTCTCTCTCTCTCTCTCTCTCTCTCTCTCTCTCTCTCTCTCTCTCTCTCTCTCTGTAGCATTTTTGTTTTTAATTTGTTATGTTTCTTTTTTGAAATTTTTTGTCCCACCCCCACCCCAACTCTCTGTTCTCTCCTACTTCTCCTGCAGCTTGCAACGTTGTGTTTTTTCGATTGTATTCTAATGCAGGTTTTGCCGAAGGAACTTGGCGTTTCGTTTGGAGACGGGGGTGAAAGTGTGTGTGTGACACACACACACGCGCACACACACACACATACACACACGTGGGGGAGTTCTGTGAAGATCTCTAACAAAACAACCTAACTTCTCTCTTTGTCTCCTACTCTGCTTGCAGAGCTGTGTATAGTGTCTAGTTCTGTTCAGGATTCCATGAATACTAGTGTCTAGTCATGCTATCAGAATCAACTATTGTCGCATCACAGTTTTCGGGTTTCTTTGTGCATAGTTCCCACGAATAGTTCCGTAGCCAGGAAGCCGCCTGTTTCCGCATCGGCAGGAAGTATATTATAGTCCTCAAGTTCTCCACCATTTTTTTTATTATTTCACTTTGAAATGCATTTAGATCACGACAGGCATGGCATTCAAAGTTTTCTTTTCACCAATATACACTCAAAGTTTGTTTTACTAGTAATTCTCTGAGCGTGTAGAAAATGTAACCAAGTGGACCCGTACCAAAAGGTCCATTTGTACCACTCACAGTTACAGACCTTTAAATATGTCCCTTTTTTTCACCCGATTAATCAAAAAGGACACATTTTTCCATTGCCTTTTTTTTGGAGCGTTAAATAAAAAAAAAAAAAAATGAAGCAGTACAGGCATGTATAAATTAATTATAATGGTAATGGGATTAATTTTAAACTTTAATTTACTTCTCCATTTTTTCCTTTTAATCAAAGTTGTGACTCGGGCACAGTTGATCAATGCTTTAAGTAAAACATTGACCCGCACTGGAAACTAGTTTCATTTGTTTGACCGTAAAACATCGACCCGCACTGGAAACTAGTTTCATTTGTTTGACCGTAAAACATCGACCCGCACTGGAAACTAGTTTCATTTGTTTGACCGTAAAACATTGACCCGCACTGGAAACTAGTTTCATTTGTTTGACCGTAAAACATCGACCCGCACTGGAAACTAGTTTCATTGTTTGACCGTAAAACATTGACCCGCACTGGAAACTAGTTTCATTTGTTTGACCGTAAAACATTGACCCGCACTGGAAACTAGTTTCATTTGTTTGACCGTAAAACATTGACCCGCACTGGAAACTAGTTTCATTTGTTTGACCGTAAAACATTGACCCGCACTGGAAACTAGTTTCATTTGTTTGACCGTAAAACATTGACCCGCACTGGAAACTAGTTTCATTGATTGACCGTAAAACATTGACCCGCACTGGAAACTAGTTTCATTTGTTTGACCGTAAAACATTGACCCGCACTGGAAATTAGTTTAATTTGTTTGACCGTAAAACATTGACCCGCACTGGAAACTAGGAACGAACAGCCTGGTTGTCTTTCTTTCTTATTATAAGATTATTGTCAATAATATTTTTAGTGCCTCCAACTTTGACTTGATTCTTTGTTTGAGTGACCCTTTGATGCATATACAGTTAGCCATCATGATGCTAATTCGTACAACAGTAGCTTTGCACCGTCATTATTATTATTATTTGCTCCAGTTAAAACAAAACTGAAAAGAGAAAAAAAAAAAAAAAATCAGAAATGAGATGGGGGGGACAAGAAAAGAAAAAAAAAAAATCCTTAAATCGGTTTTGTTTCTGAGCTTTCTGAGTTCTTGCCAGGTTAACGTTCTTATTTTTTTTCTTCTCCTATACAACGTTATTTTTCCTTAAATCTGTTTGTTCTCTGTATTTGATGTCCTGTGTGCATATTAGCGATGCAGCCATTGGGGTTGTCTTGTGTTGCGATCTGACCCGATTCCGCCCCGGAGGGGAAAAGACAGAAAACCTTGATATGATCGTTCCACTGTTCACAATGTGTTCCCAGACAGTACAGGTGACCCATACACCAACCTGTTGTTGACTACTTATTAATTATTAATTCATTTTTGACCTGAGATCAGATTCTAAAAATGTTCTTCTATCTACATCCTGACTTGTTTTCTGAAAAAGCCTATGTTTCTCTATGTCAGTCGTTCTTCGATTTTTCAAAAAAATAGCAGACCTACAAGCTCGTAGCGCGCCACTTGGTGGCGCTCTATGAGCTTGTAGATCTGCTGTTTTTCGAAAGCTAAAGCATAACATGATGCTATAACACCAAAATGGGTTAATTCTCTCTCTGCTCTCTTTTAAATTAAAAAAAAAGATTGTTCTTGTTGTTTTTCCTTTTCTATTCTATGAATATATGAAAAGAAAAACCCCAAGGACAAAAAAAACAAAAAACTTTTTTAAACGATTATTTTTAATTTGTTTGTGAAAGTTATAGGATTTGTGTGATATTTTTTTCCCAAATTACTATTTAAAAATTCACGGGGAGAAAATTAGCTTTTTACTTTGTTACCAAAGTGAGGATGATGACGACGCTTCACTTGCGTGTCTTCACAGTAAAGAATAAAAAAAAAATTGAATCATGCGTAGAAACTATTTACACACCCGTACTTTGTAGGCTGTATTACGAGGGAAGTGTCTGCTCTCTTTCTCTCTAGAATTAACAGCGGGGCTAATTTTTGCAGACATAGAGGAGTAAACAGAGAGGACAGTTTTTACCGTTATTTCGTTGTGGTAACGCCTGCTTTTCTCGTCCCCCTCCCCCCCCCCCCCCCACAACAGGGAAGATCCCGGAGGAGAGCAAAGCCTTGTCTCTGTTGGCGCCGGCCGCGCCACCGGTCCCTACGCTGATGCCCGGCGCCGGTCTGCTGCCCATTCCTACGGCCACCCCCATGCACACGGTCAGTCTGCTGCCCATTCCTACGGCCACCCCCATGCACACGGTCAGTCTGCTGCCCATTCCTACGGCCACCCCCATGCACACGGTCAGTCTGCTGCCCATTCCTACGGCCACCCCCATGCACACGGTCAGTCTGCTGCCCATTCCTACGGCCACCCCCATGCACACGGTCAGTCTGCTGCCCATAAGACCCGCCAAAATACATTTCTTATCACATTTAGTCGACTAAAACTAGACCAACACTAAGACATTCCAGGTGACTAAGGGCCGATTCATACTCCTATTTTACCCTGTTTCGGCGCTGTAGTGCCGAAATGATTTCGGCTCGTCAGAAATTTTCAGTAGCACCGAAGAGCCGACTTTAGGACGGTACCCCCCCCCCCCCCCCCCCCCCCCCCCCCGAATCTCAAATGAGGTCACATTGTAGGCTCTACAGAGCCAATTAAATAACGTCACATTGTAGGCTCTACAGAGCCAAATGACGTCACATTGTAGGCTCTACAGAGCCAATTAAATGGCGTCACATTGTAGGCTCTACAGAGCCAAATGACGTCACATTGTAGGCTCTACAGAGCCAAATGACGTCACATTGTAGGCTCTACAGAGCCAAATGACGTCACATTGTAGGCTCTACAGAGCCAAATAAATGACGTCACATTGTAGGCTCTACAGAGCCGAACCGACTTTTATTTTATTAAAATAGGAGTATGAATCGGCCCTATGATGTGAACACACGGTCAGTCTGCTGCCCATTCCTATACGGCCACCCCCATGACCCCCAGTCAGCACTACGGTCTTCTCTTTCCACTCCATTCCACTCCCATTCTTCACGATTTGATTATTCAACTCAATTCTCAAGGTCATTACACACTGGCGAATTAGCGACGCGATGCGAATAAGCGATCTGAAAATGCGAAATATTGCATGTTGCAGTTCGCCTGCGAATCTCTGCAAAATATGAGCAAACAAATAAAGAGCGAAAACGGTCTCACATTCGCCGCTGATGTGGAAGCTTGCATGGACTTCAAATATATATTTTTTAAATGCGAATTATTCGCACGAATATATCGCGTCGCTAATTCGCCAGTGTGTAATGACCTTTAGTCCAAAATGATTCTGGATTCAATACTACGATACAATACAGCTGTGCTGAACTGAAGTGATACTGACTTGCAGTCAGTAACCTGAAAATGACTGAAGACATGATGTTTACTGTGATTAGGGTAAGGTTACATTTCATATCACAAACACCATGTAGTGAAAACTGTAACTGTAAGCAGAAAAAATTAATAATAATCCCCACTCCCATGCACACTGTTCAGTTCACCAATCCACGGCTAAATTGGCACAAATGTTGTTTTTGGTCAGCAAATAAAAATTTCTCTTCAATTTAACTTTTTAGTCACATTTTAGTCTCCTGGAATGTTTTAGTGTTCGTCTAGTTTTAGTTGACGAAAAATATCGCATGTTTTTAGTCGACTAAAATCTATAGTTGATTTAGTCGACTAAAAATGTATTCTGTCGGGCCTTGATGCCGTGTTTTTTTTTACACTTGCTGAAAATAGCCGATCTACAAGCTCGCAGCACGACGCGTTGTGAGCTTGTAGATCGGCTATTTCCAGCATTCAAAACCAAGTGTAAAATGACTTCTACTGGATCTGTTGTCCACTAGTCCCCTTTAGTCTATGAAGTGAGTTCAAGTGACTTTATTCCAGTAGAGAGTGTCATAAGGCGTCTTACTGGTCGGTAAATGTAGTCTTAGTTTTACTCATCGTAGCTTAGTTTTCATTTAGTTTCCATTTGGTTTTCGTCAGTGGAAAAAGGTAGTCGACGAAAACAACACTGGTTTAAAACCCATTTTGGTGCTAACCCTAGCTATTGAAAAATAGCAGGCCTACAAACTCATAGAGCTTGTAGGTCTGCTATTTTTTGACAAATCGAAGAACGACTGACATAGAAACATAAGCTTTTTCAGAAAACTGTCATTTTCAAACAGACATTTTTTTAGAATCTGATCTGAGGTCAGAATGGGTTAACTGTATGACGTGTTCCACAGCCTCCAGAATCTGATCTGAGGTCAGAATGGGTGAACTGTATGACGTGTTCCACAGCCTCCAGAATCTGATCTGAGGTCAGAATGGGTTAACTGTATGATGTGTGTTCCACAGCCTCCAGCGTTCTCTGCTCCTTCTCTGGTGAACCGGGCGTCTGCCTCGTCTGCGCTGGACCCGGCTGCAGCGGCTGCGGCCGCGGCTGCGGCGGCTGCGGCCGCGGTGCTCAACCCTCCTCCCCTCATGGGCAACGTGGACCCTTCCAAGATAGACGAGATCCGCAGGACCGTCTACGTCGGCAACCTCAACTCACAGGTGAGCTGCATCCATCCGTCCATCTTCAACCGCTTTTAGTATTTAAGCTGATCGTTTTATTATTAGTTTCGTAAATGCACTTTCCTGTGTGATAGGGGTTGTAATATTCATAATATATTAATATTCATTATACATTTCATTCTTTTACTTTGCTCATTAGTCATTTCTCATCATGTTTCCCTTATTATTATTATTGTTATTAAATATATAGCCAATATCCTTCCATTCCGTCTACTTTTTAGAACAGTGAGAAAGCACTATTGCGTTTGTTGACATTCTAATCGCGATACATAACTCATTTGCATATTTAAATGATTGACGTTCGGAGGATCCCCCTCATTCCCCTGGTAACGCTATGAACTGTGGGTCGATGCTGACTTTGGCAAAGGGCACATAAAGGGGCGGGGCTGAGCCCTCACTGACTCCCTCAAGCCCTCGCAGACTTCACATGAACGTGCATCTGCGGGGCACGGTGTCACAGTTGGTAGTGCTGTCACCTCACAGCTAGAAGGTCCTGGGTTCGATTCCCGCTTGGGGCGCTGTGGGTGCTGGCGGCGTGTTTCCTCCTCCGCGTCATCAGTGCCCATATACCCGAAGGCGTGGTTGGCGAAAGCAGCAGATGTGTGTTTAACATGTAACCCTCCCCCAGACCACCACGGCAGAGCAGCAGATGTGTGTTTAACATGTAACCCTCCCCCAGACCACCACGGCAGAGCAGCAGATGTGTGTTTAACATGTAACCCTCCCCCAGACCACCACGGCAGAGCAGCAGATGTGTGTTTAACGTGTAACCCTCCCCCAGACCACCACGGCAGAGCAGCAGATGTGTGTTGTTAACATGTAACCCTCCCCCAGACCACCACGGCAGAGCAGCAGATGTGTGTTTAACATGTAACCCTCCCCCAGACCACCACGGCAGAGCAGCAGATGTGTGTTTAACATGTAACCCTCCCCCAGACCACCACGGCAGAGCAGCAGATGTGTGTTTAACGTGTAACCCTCCCCCAGACCACCACGGCAGAGCAGCAGATGTGTGTTTAACGTGTAACCCTCCCCCAGACCACCACGGCAGAGCAGCAGATGTGTGTTTAACGTGTAACCCTCCCCCAGACCACCACGGCAGAGCAGCAGATGTGTGTTTAACGTGTAATCCTCCCCCAGACCACCACGGCAGAGCAGCAGATGTGTGTTGTTAACATGTAACCCTCCCCCAGACCACCACAGCGGAGCAGCAGATGTGTGTTTAACGTGTAACCCTCCCCCAGACCACCACGGCAGAGCAGCAGATGTGTGTTGTTAACGTGTAACCCTCCCCCAGACCACCACGGCGGAGCAGCAGATGTGTGTTTAACATGTAACCCTCCCCCAGACCACCACGGCAGAGCAGCAGATGTGTGTTTAACGTGTAACCCTCCCCCAGACCACCACGGCAGAGCAGCAGATGTGTGTTTAACGTGTAATCCTCCCCCAGACCACCACGGCAGAGCAGCAGATGTGTGTTTAACATGTAACCCTCCCCCAGACCACCACGGCAGAGCAGCAGATGTGTGTTTAACGTGTAACCCTCCCCCAGACCACCACGGCAGAGCAGCAGATGTGTGTTGTTAACATGTAACCCTCCCCCAGACCACCACGGCAGAGCAGCAGATGTGTGTTTAACATGTAACCCTCCCCCAGACCACCACGGCAGAGCAGCAGATGTGTGTTTAACATGTAACCCTCCCCCAGACCACCACGGCAGAGCAGCAGATGTGTGTTTAACGTGTAACCCTCCCCCAGACCACCACGGCAGAGCAGCAGATGTGTGTTTAACGTGTAACCCTCCCCCAGACCACCACGGCAGAGCAGCAGATGTGTGTTTAACGTGTAACCCTCCCCCAGACCACCACGGCAGAGCAGCAGATGTGTGTTTAACGTGTAATCCTCCCCCAGACCACCACGGCAGAGCAGCAGATGTGTGTTGTTAACATGTAACCCTCCCCCAGACCACCACAGCGGAGCAGCAGATGTGTGTTTAACGTGTAACCCTCCCCCAGACCACCACGGCAGAGCAGCAGATGTGTGTTGTTAACGTGTAACCCTCCCCCAGACCACCACGGCGGAGCAGCAGATGTGTGTTTAACATGTAACCCTCCCCCAGACCACCACGGCAGAGCAGCAGATGTGTGTTTAACGTGTAACCCTCCCCCAGACCACCACGGCAGAGCAGCAGATGTGTGTTTAACGTGTAATCCTCCCCCAGACCACCACGGCAGAGCAGCAGATGTGTGTTTAACATGTAACCCTCCCCCAGACCACCACGGCGGAGCAGCAGATGTGTGTTGTTAACGTGTAACCCTCCCCCAGACCACCACGGCAGAGCAGCAGATGTGTGTTTAACGTGTAACCCTCCCCCAGACCACCACAGCGGAGCAGCAGATGTGTGTTTAACGTGTAACCCTCCCCCAGACCACCACGGCAGAGCAGCAGATGTGTGTTTAACGTGTAACCCTCCCCCAGACCACCACAGCGGAGCAGCAGATGTGTGTGTTTAACGTGTAACCCTCCCCCAGACCACCACGGCAGAGCAGCAGATGTGTGTTGTTAACGTGTAACCCTCCCCCAGACCACCACAGCGGAGCAGCAGATGTGTGTTTAACATGTAACCCTCCCCCAGACCACCACGGCGGAGCAGCAGATGTGTGTTTAACGTGTAATCCTCCCCCAGACCACCACAGCGGAGCAGCAGATGTGTGTTTAACGTGTAACCCTCCCCCAGACCACCACGGCAGAGCAGCAGATGTGTGTTTAACGTGTAACCCTCCCCCAGACCACCACGGCAGAGCAGCTCCTGGAGTTCTTCAAGCAGGTGGGCGACGTGAAGTTTGTGCGCATGGCGGGCGACGAGACGCAGCCCACGCGCTTCGCCTTCGTGGAGTTCGTGGACCAGGTGTCCGTGGCCAGAGCGCTGACCTACAACGGCGTCATGTTCGGAGACCGACCGCTGAAGTACGTCTCACACCGTCGTCATTACCGTTATTATAGCCCAGCGGTTCCTCAGACTTCTTCGTGTCGAGGACCCCCCCCCCCCTAAATCAACATTTATTAGGCCCACGGACCCCCCCATTTGAAAACATTATGCCAGTTACCCCGATTTTTTTTTTGCGGCTCTACCAGTTGATTCTCAACCCATTTAATTTCAAGGACCCCCCCCCCCCCAGTTTCACACGCATTATGCTACGGACCCCCATTTAACCCATTCTGACCTGAGATCAGAGTCATACGAGGTTTCCACTGGACACACACACACACACTGGTCTGATTAACCCATTCTGACCTGAGATCAGATTCATACGAGGATTCCACTGGACACACACACTGGTCTGATTAACCCATTCTGACCTGAGATCAGATTCATACGAGGATTCCACTGGACACACACACTGGTCTGATTAACCCATTCTGACCTGAGATCAGATTCTAAAAAATGTCAGTCGTTCTTCGATTTTTCAAAAATAGCAGACCTACAAGCTCGTAGCGCGCCACTCGGTGGCGCGCTATGAGCTTGTAGATCTGCTATTTTTCAATAGCTAAAGCATAACATGATGCTGACACCAGAATGGGTTCCCGTTCAGAATGGGTTAATGGCATTTCTATCTCTGGTACCCCCAGCGGCACCGGGTGCAGCGCTACGAGCTTGTAGTTCTGCTATTTTTGAAAAGTCGTGAAAGTATAAAACAAATGGTACAAATTCGTGTAATTCAAAAATCTTACAATATATACATATATACTTTCAAGCAGACATTTTTAACTCAAATCTTTGCTTCTGTCCTTGGAACAACATATGTTCAGATGGGGGGTCCCTGGAACAACATATGTTCAGATGGGGGGTCCCTGGAACAACATATTTTCAGATGGGGGGTCCCTGGAACAACATATTTTCAGATGGGGGGTCCCTGGAACAACATATGTTCAGATGGGGGGTCCCTGGAACAACATATTTTCAGATTGGGGGTCCCTGGAACAACATATTTTCAGATGGGGGGTCCCTGGAACAACATATTTTCAGATGTGGGGTCCCTGGAACAACATATTTTCAGATGGGGGGTCCCGCAGCCAAATACAGATAATTCTTGACATGAAAATGTTTGAGAACAACTGACAGAGAAAGAGGTTTTTTTTTCCTGAAAACTGTCAGGATTTAGAAGACATGTACTCGTTGTACAACATATCGGTGTCGTCATTTACTGTCCTATGCAAACATTAAATAAGTCAATACTTTTCAAACTGTTCTTCGGAAACCTAAAGGACAACTTTAGCTTTTTCCAACCAAGGTTCATGTTTTAGGTTATTAGAGAAAGTAAAAGATGTGTCTTAGTTATTTTTCATTTGCTGCTTTCTTTCATTTTAGGGATTTTGGCTGTTTTTGACATTTGAACATGGGGCTAAATAAATATGTCTTTATTTACAAAATATTATGGCGATTTTTTTTTAAATGTATTCTTTAGTTTACTGTAGTCCTACTAGACCCCAAGAAATGTTACTTGACCACAAAAGATCACGGGATCTACTGAATGTGAAACTGGCATATTGAGCCTATTACACACAGTGTGGCTTCCCTCCAGTAGGACTCCTTCACATTCAGTAGATCCTGTGATCTTCTGTGGCCAGATGTAATTTCTTTGGCTCTAGTAGGACTATAGTAAATAATAAAAGAATAAATCACCATAATATGTTGTAATTAAAGACGTATTTAGCCCCATGTTCGAATGCCTCCGCCCCCCCCTGTCAAAAAGAGATAAAATCCCTAAAACAAAATAAAGCAGCAAATGGAAGAAAAAAATGAACACTCATCTTTTACTTTCTCACAAACCCAAAACATGAACCTTGGTTGGAAAAAATCTAAAGTTGTCCTTTATTGCATAGATTAATGTCGCTTGGATATAAATAATGCAATAAAGGCATTCATTCATTCATTCATTAAAGTCCATAGACTTGGCTGGGTTTCCCATTGGTCAGCTGGGTGTTTTTGGGGGGGCTCTGTTTGTTTCCCATTGGTCAGCTGGGTGTTTTTAGGGGGGCTCTGTTTGTTTCCCATTGGTCAGCTGGGTGTTTTTCGGGGGGGCTCTGTTTGTTTCCCATTGGTCAGCTGGGTGTTTTTGGGGGAACTCTGATTGTTTCCCATTGGTCAACATGGGCGTCCTCTGTGTGTCTGGTCAGGATCAACCATTCCAACAACGCCATCGTGAAGCCTCCTGAGCTGACCCCCCAGGCCGCGGCCAAGGAGCTGGAGACGGTGATGAAGAGGGTGAAGGAGTACACGTCCACCATCGCCGCCGTGCTGGAGCCCGTGGACGTGAAGAAGCGCTCCTCCAGCCGCTCCAGGAGGTCCCATCGCTCGCGCTCCCGTTCCCGCTCCCGTTCCAGACACAGGAGGAGGTCGCGCTCGAAGCACAGGTGTGTGTGTGTGTGTGTGTGTGTGTGTGTGTGTGTGTTGTGTGTGTGTGTGTGTGTGTGTGTTGTGTGTGTTGTGTGTGTGTGTGTGTGTGTGTGTGTTGTGTGTGTTGTGTGTGTGTGTTGTGTGTGTTGTGTGTGTGTGTGTGTGTGTGTGTTGCGTGTGTGTGTGTTGTGTGTGTGTGTGTGTGTGTGTGTGTGTTGTGTGTGTGTGTGTGTGTGTGTGTGTGTGTGTGTGTGTGTGTTGCGTGTGTGTGTGTTGTGTGTGTGTGTGTGTGTGTTGCGTGTGTGGCAAATGTTGATGTATTCATAGTCTTTTGGTCGTCTGAAATGTTTTTAGTTTGAGTCTAGTTTTAGTCGCCGGTTTATTTCGTCAACTACAATGTGTTGTTGCGGGCCTGGATGGCGTCATGGTGGGCCTTGTTATGTTCACTTGGTTGTGCTCTGAAGATAGCCGACCGACAATCGGCTGTTTTCAGAGTGCTACAACCGAGCCAACCCAAACATCACACTATTTCACACTGTTTTCAGAGTGCTACAACCGAGCCAACCCAAACATCACACTATTTCACACTGTTTTCAGAGTGCTACAACCGAGCCAACCCAAACATCACACTATTTCACACTGTTTTCAGAGTGCTACAACCGAGCCAACCCAAACATCACACTATTTCACACTGTTTTCAGAGTGCTACAACCGAGCCAACCCAAACATCACACTATTTCACACTGTTTTCAGAGTGCTACAACCGAGCCAACCCAAACATCACACTATTTCACACTGTTTTCAGAGTGCTACAACCGAGCCAACCCAAACATCACACTATTTCACACTGTTTTCAGAGTGCTACAACCGAGCCAACCCAAACATCACACTATTTCACACTGTTTTCAGAGTGCTACAACCGAGCCAACCCAAACATCACACTATTTCACACTGTTTTCAGAGTGCTACAACCGAGCCAACCCAAACATCACACTATTTCACACTGTTTTCAGAGTGCTACAACCGAGCCAACCCAAACATCACACTATTTCACACTGTTTTCAGAGTGCTACAACCGAGCCAACCCAAACATCACACTATTTCACACTGTTTTCAGAGTGCTACAACCGAGCCAACCCAAACATCACACTATTTCACACTGTTTTCAGAGTGCTACAACCGAGCCAACCCAAACATCACACTATTTCACACTGTTTTCAGAGTGCTACAACCGAGCCAACCCAAACATCACACTATTTCACACTGTTTTCAGAGTGCTACAACCGAGCCAACCCAAACATCACACTATTTCACACTGTTTTCAGAGTGCTACAACCGAGCCAACCCAAACATCACACTATTTCACACTGTTTTCAGAGTGCTACAACCGAGCCAACCCAAACATCACACTATTTCACACTGTTTTCAGAGTGCTACAACCGAGCCAACCCAAACATCACACTATTTCACACTGTTTTCAGAGTGCTACAACCGAGCCAACCCAAACATCACACTATTTCACACTGTTTTCAGAGTGCTACAACCGAGCCAACCCAAACATCACACTATTTCACACTGTTTTCAGAGTGCTACAACCGAGCCAACCCAAACATCACACTATTTCACACTGTTTTCAGAGTGCTACAACCGAGCCAACCCAAACATCACACTATTTCACACTGTTTTCAGAGTGCTACAACCGAGCCAACCCAAACATCACACTATTTCACACTGTTTTCAGAGTGCTACAACCGAGCCAACCCAAACATCACACTATTTCACACTGTTTTCAGAGTGCTACAACCGAGCCAACCCAAACATCACACTATTTCACACTGTTTTCAGAGTGCTACAACCGAGCCAACCCAAACATCACACTATTTCACACTGTTTTCAGAGTGCTACAACCGAGCCAACCCAAACATCACACTATTTCACACTGTTTTCAGAGTGCTACAACCGAGCCAACCCAAACATCACACTATTTCACACTGTTTTCAGAGTGCTACAACCGAGCCAACCCAAACATCACACTATTTCACACTGTTTTCAGAGTGCTACAACCGAGCCAACCCAAACATCACACTATTTCACACTGTTTTCAGAGTGCTACAACCGAGCCAACCCAAACATCACACTATTTCACACTGTTTTCAGAGTGCTACAACCGAGCCAACCCAAACATCACACTATTTCACACTGTTTTCAGAGTGCTACAACCGAGCCAACCCAAACATCACACTATTTCACACTGTTTTCAGAGTGCTACAACCGAGCCAACCCAAACATCACACTATTTCACACTGTTTTCAGAGTGCTACAACCGAGCCAACCCAAACATCACACTATTTCACACTGTTTTCAGAGTGCTACAACCGAGCCAACCCAAACATCACACTATTTCACACTGTTTTCAGAGTGCTACAACCGAGCCAACCCAAACATCACACTATTTCACACTGTTTTCAGAGTGCTACAACCGAGCCAACCCAAACATCACACTATTTCACACTGTTTTCAGAGTGCTACAACCGAGCCAACCCAAACATCACACTATTTCACACTGTTTTCAGAGTGCTACAACCGAGCCAACCCAAACATCACACTATTTCACACTGTTTTCAGAGTGCTACAACCGAGCCAACCCAAACATCACACTATTTCACACTGTTTTCAGAGTGCTACAACCGAGCCAACCCAAACATCACACTATTTCACACTGTTTTCAGAGTGCTACAACCGAGCCAACCCAAACATCACACTATTTCACACTGTTTTCAGAGTGCTACAACCGAGCCAACCCAAACATCACACTATTTCACACTGTTTTCAGAGTGCTACAACCGAGCCAACCCAAACATCACACTATTTCACACTGTTTTCAGAGTGCTACAACCGAGCCAACCCAAACATCACACTATTTCACACTGTTTTCAGAGTGCTACAACCGAGCCAACCCAAACATCACACTATTTCACACTGTTTTCAGAGTGCTACAACCGAGCCAACCCAAACATCACACTATTTCACACTGTTTTCAGAGTGCTACAACCGAGCCAACCCAAACATCACACTATTTCACACTGTTTTCAGAGTGCTACAACCGAGCCAACCCAAACATCACACTATTTCACACTGTTTTCAGAGTGCTACAACCGAGCCAACCCAAACATCACACTATTTCACACTGTTTTCAGAGTGCTACAACCGAGCCAACCCAAACATCACACTATTTCACACTGTTTTCAGAGTGCTACAACCGAGCCAACCCAAACATCACACTATTTCTATAGACTAAAAGGTACCCTTCCTCTCCAAGTAGTTCTGCTTGTCAAAATGTGAACTGCAGACTTGAAAAGAAAAGAATCTCCGTCTTTTGGTGAAAAGTTAAATAGTTTATTTGAAGATGAGCTAAAAGGCAAATAAATAACAGGACCTACGCGTTTCGACCAAAAAGGTCTTCGTCAGGGTCTATCAAATTATTTCTACTGGATCTCTTCTCCACTAGTCCCTCCCTGACATTTAGTTCTACTGGATCTCTTCTCCACTAGTCCCTCCCTGACATTTAGTTCTACTGGATCTCTTCTCCACTAGTCCCTCCCTGACATTTAGTTCTACTGGATCTCTTGTCCACTGGTCCCTCCCTGACATTTAGTTCTACTGGATCTCTTCTCCACTAGTCCCTCCCTGACATTTAGTTCTACTGGATCTCTTCTCCACTATAGTCCCTCCCTGACATTTAGTTCTACTGGATCTCTTCTCCACTAGTCCCTCCCTGACATTTAGTTCTACTGGATCTCTTCTCCACTAGTCCCTCCCTAACATTTAGTTCTACTGGATCTCTTCTCCACTAGTCCCTCCCTGACATTTAGTTCTACTGGATCTCTTCTCCACTAGTCCCTCCCTGACATTTAGTTCTACTGGATCTCTTCTCCACTAGTCCCTCCCTGACATTTCGTTCTACTGGATCTCTTCTCCACTAGATCCCTCCTTAACATTTAGTTCTACTGGATCTCTTCTCCACTAGTCCCTCCCTGACATTTAGTTCTACTGGATCTCTTCTCCACTAGTCCCTCCCTAACATTTAGTTCTACTGGATCTCTTCTCCACTAGTCCCTCCCTGACATTTAGTTCTACTGGATCTCTTCTCCACTAGTCCCTCCCTGACATTTAGTTCTACTGGATCTCTTCTCCACTAGTCCCTCCCTGACATTTAGTTCTACTGGATCTCTTCTCCACTAGTCCCTCCCTGACATTTAGTTCTACTGGATCTCTTCTCCACTAGTCCCTCCCTAACATTTAGTTCTACTGGATCTCTTCTCCACTAGTCCCTCCCTGACATTTAGTTCTACTGGATCTCTTCTCCACTAGTCCCTCCCTGACATTTTAATCTAGTTTTAATGTGTTGATATAAAAACGTCCCTTCCTTCCCTTTCAGGAGCAAACCGGCTCCACGGCCGAGCCAGAGGGTGGCGGACTCCCGCGGCGCCCGAGGCGGCCACAGGAGGCGCTCTCGGTCCAGAGACAAGAAACGCAGCCGCAGTCGCTCCAGGTACAGTATGACAGTAATGTAGCTACAGTATGTGCTGTTTATTATTATTATTATTATATATGACAGTAATGTACTACCTACAGTACAAGCTGCAGCTACTTTGGTCGTTATGCTCCAAAGGCAGCCTACGGTAGGATGGGGTTTAAAGGCAGCCTACGGTAGGATGGGGTTTAAAGGCAGCCTACGGTAGGATGGGGTTTAAAGGCAGCCTACGGTAGGATGGGGTTTAAAGGCAGCCTACGGTAGGATGGGGTTTAAAGGCAGCCTACGGTAGGATGGGGTTTAAAGGCAGCCTACGGTAGGATGGGGTTTAAAGGCAGCCTACGGTAGGATGGGGTTTAAAGGCAGCCTACGGTAGGATGGGGTTTAAAGGCAGCCTACGGTAGGATGGGGTTTAAAGGCAGCCTACGGTAGGATGGGGTTTAAAGGCAGCCTACGGTAGGATGGGGTTTAAAGGCAGCCTACGGTAGGATGGGGTTTAAAGGCAGCCTACGGTAGGATGGGGTTTAAAGGCAGCCTACGGTAGGATGGGGTTTAAAGGCAGCCTACGGTAGGATGGGGTTTAAAGGCAGCCTACGGTAGGATGGGGTTTAAAGGCAGCCTACGGTAGGATGGGGTTTAAAGGCAGCCTACGGTAGGATGGGGTTTAAAGGCAGCCTACGGTAGGATGGGGTTTAAAGGCAGCCTACGGTAGGATGGGCTTTAAAGCCCCGGAAGTGTTAAAAACAAAATGAACCCATTTTTCACAGAGTTCACAACAAGAGGAAGAGCAGAGAACGGTCCAGGAGTCCCAGGAGGAAAGCCAGGTCTCCTTCACCACGAAGGTGAGCGCACACACGCACGCACGCACGCACACACACACACGCATGCACACACCACCTCCACCACGGAGCTGAGCGCACGCACACACACACACCTCCTTCACCACTTCGGCTGTGGGGAGGCGGTGGCTCAGTGGCTGGATGGTAACCGGCAAGGTTCCCGGTTCGATCCCTGTGGGCTCCCCCAGAGTTATAGTGTGGAAGTGTCCTTGAGCAAGACTCTGAACCCCTGATCGCTCCCGATGTGCAGGTTGGTGCCTTGCATGGTTTCCTCTGTCATCGGTGTGTGTGAATGGGTGAATGTAATGCACAGTCTATGTAAAGGTGTGTGAATGGGTGAATGTAATGCACAATCTATGTAAAGGTGTGTGAATGTGTGTGTGAATGGGTGAATGTAATGCACAATCTATGCAAAGGTGTGTGAATGGGTGAATGTTTAATGCACAATCTATGTAAAGGTGTGTGAATGTGTAATGCACAGTCTATGTAAAGGTGTGTGAATGGGTGAATGTAATGCACCATCTATGTAAAGGTGTGTGAATGGGTGAATGTAATGCACCATCTATGTAAAGGTGTGTGAATGGGTGAATGTACCATCTATGTAAAGGTGTGTGAATGGGTGAATGTAATGCACAATCTATGTAAAGGTGTGTGAATGGGTGAATGTACCATCTATGTAAAGGTGTGTGAATGGGTGAATGTACCATCTATGTAAAGGTGTGTGAATGGGTGAATGTAATGCACAATCTATGTAAAGGTGTGTGAATGGGTGAATGTAATGCACAATCTATGTAAAGGTGTGTGAATGGGTGAATGTAATGCACCATCTATGTAAAGATGGGTGAATGTACCATCTATGTAAAGGTGTGTGAATGGGTGAATGTAATGCACCATCTATGTAAAGGTGTGTGAATGGGTGAATGTAATGCACAATCTATGTAAAGGTGTGTGAATGGGTGAATGTAATGCACAATCTATGTAAAGGTGTGTGAATGGGTAAATGTAATGCACAGTCTATTTATAGGTGTGTGAATGGGTGAATGTACCATCTATGTAAAGGTGTGTGAATGGGTGAATGTACCATCTATGTAAAGGTGTGTGAATGGGTGAATGTAATGCACAATCTATGTAAAGGTGTGTGAATGGGTGAATGTGATGCACATTCTATGTAAAGGTGTGTGAATGGGTGAATGTGATGCACAGTCTATGTAAAGGTGTGTGAATGGGTGAATGTGATGCACAGTCTATGTAAAGGTGTGTGAATGGGTGAATGTAATGTACCATCTATGTAAAGGTGTGTGAATGGGTGAATGTACCATCTATGTAAAGGTGTGTGAATGTGTGTGTGAATGGGTGAATGTAATGCACCATCTATGTAAAGGTGTGTGAATGGGTGAATGTAATGCACCATCTATGTAAAGGTGTGTGAATGGGTGAATGTAATGCACAATCTATGTAAAGGTGTGTGAATGGGTGAATGTAATGCACAGTCTATGTAAAGGTGTGTGAATGGGTGAATGTACCATCTATGTAAAGGTGTGTGAATGGGTGAATGTAATGCACCATCTATGTAAAGGTGTGTGAATGGGTGAATGTAATGCACAATCTATGTAAAGGTGTGTGAATGGGTGAATGTACCATCTATGTAAAGGTGTGTGAATGGGTGAATGTACCATCTATGTAAAGGTGTGTGAATGGGTGAATGTACCATCTATGTAAAGGTGTGTGAATGGGTGAATGTACCATCTATGTAAAGGTGTGTGAATGGGTGAATGTACCATCTATGTAAAGGTGTGTGAATGGGTGAATGTAATGCACAATCTATGTAAAGGTGTGTGAATGGGTGAATGTAATGCACCATCTATGTAAAGGTGTGTGAATGGGTGAATGTAATGCACAGTCTATGTAAAGGTGTGTGAATGGGTGAATGTGTAATGCACAGTCTATGTAAAGGTGTGTGAATGGGTGAATGTAATGCACAGTCTATGTAAAGGTGTGTGAATGGGTGAATGTACCATCTATGTAAAGGTGTGTGAATGGGTGAATGTACCATCTATGTAAAGGTGTGTGAATGGGTGAATGTACCATCTATGTAAAGGTGTGTGAATGGGTGAATGTAATGTACCATCTATGTAAAGGTGTGTGAATGGGTGAATGTACCATCTATGTAAAGGTGTGTGAATGTGTGTGTGAATGGGTGAATGTAATGCACAATCTATGTAAAGGTGTGTGAATGGGTGAATGTGTAATGCACAATCTATGTAAAGGTGTGTGAATGGGTGAATGTACCATCTATGTAAAGGTGTGTGAATGGGTGAATGTAATGCACAGTCTATGTAAAGGTGTGTGAATGGGTGAATGTAATGCAACATCTATGTAAAGGTGTGTGAATGGGTGAATGTGTAATGCACAGTCTATGTAAAGGTGTGTGAATGGGTGAATGTAATGCACAGTCTATGTAAAGGTGTGTGAATGGGTGAATGTACCATCTATGTAAAGGTGTGTGAATGGGTGAATGTACCATCTATGTAAAGGTGTGTGAATGGGTGAATGTACCATCTATGTAAAGGTGTGTGAATGGGTGAATGTAATGTACCATCTATGTAAAGGTGTGTGAATGGGTGAATGTACCATCTATGTAAAGGTGTGTGAATGGGTGAATGTACCATCTATGTAAAGGTGTGTGAATGGGTGAATGTACCATCTATGTAAAGGTGTGTGAATGGGTGAATGTACCATCTATGTAAAGGTGTGTGAATGGGTGAATGTACCATCTATGTAAAGGTGTGTGAATGGGTGAATGTACCATCTATGTAAAGGTGTGTGAATGGGTGAATGTAATGCACAATCTATGTAAAGGTGTGTGAATGTGCATGTATGTAAAGTGCCTTGGATACAGGCGCTATATAAATGCACTTCCTTTGTTCCATCCACGCCACATCTCTCAGCAGGACGCATTGTGAGCTGCTGTGTGTTCTGGAGTGAAATGATCAATATTAATATTAAAGGTCGTCGATGGTAATTAATATTCCGTGTTTTCTTCTTCTCCAGGGCCAACAAGGAGAGGCGGAGGGAACGCAGCAGAGACCGGAAGGAACGCTCCACGTCCAGGAAAAAGAGCCGCCGCGATGAGAAGGTCAACCGCAAGACTAAAGGGTCCATACCCACCAAGGTGCAATAAACACTCTGTATTAATGAGACTAAACCCTCCAAGGTACAATAAACACTCTGTATTAACAAGACTAAACCCTCCAAGGTACAATAAACACTCTGTATTAATGAGACTAAACCCTCCAAGGTACAATAAACACTCTGTATTAACAAGACTAAACCCTCCAAGGTACAATAAACACTCTGTATTAACGAGACTAAACCCTCCAAGGTACAATAAACACTCTGTATTAACGAGACTAAACCCTCCAAGGTACAATAAACACTCTGTATTAACGAGACTAAACCCTCCAAGGTAAAATAAACACTCTGTATTAACAAGACTAAACCCTCCAAGGTACAATAAACACTCTGTATTAACGAGACTAAACCCTCCAAGGTACAATAAACACTCTGTATTAACGAGACTAAACCCTCCAAGGTACAATAAACACTCTGTATTAACGAGACTAAACCCTCCAAGGTAAAATAAACACTCTGTATTAACAAGACTAAACCCTCCAAGGTACAATAAACACTCTGTATTAACGAGACTAAACCCTCCAAGGTACAATAAACACTCTGTATTAACGAGACTAAACCCTCCAAGGTACAATAAACACTCTGTATTAACAAGACTAAACCCTCCAAGGTACAATAAACACTCTGTATTAACAAGACTAAACCCTCCAAGGTACAATAAACACTCTGTATTAACGAGACTAAACCCTCCAAGGTACAATAAACACTCTGTATTAACAAGACTAAACCCTCCAAGGTACAATAAACACTCTGTATTAACAAGACTAAACCCTCCAAGGTACAATAAACACTCTGTATTAACAAGACTAAACCCTCCAAGGTACAATAAACACTCTGTATTAACGAGACTAAACCCTCCAAGGTACAATAAACACTCTATATTAACGAGACTAAACCCTCCAAGGTACAATAAACACTCTGTATTAACAAGACTAAACCCTCCAAGGTACAATAAACACTCTATATTAACGAGACTAAACCCTCCAAGGTACAATAAACACTCTGTATTAACGAGACTAAACCCTCCAAGGTACAATAAACA
The DNA here is from genome assembly GCF_963924005.1 of Protomyctophum bolini. Taxonomy (NCBI): domain Eukaryota; kingdom Metazoa; phylum Chordata; class Actinopteri; order Myctophiformes; family Myctophidae; genus Protomyctophum; species Protomyctophum bolini. The sequence goes on along the minus strand of NC_137867.1, from coordinate 48,999,322 downwards.
CTCTGTATTAACAAGACTAAACCCACCAAGGTACAATAAACACTCTGTATTAACAAGACTAAACCCTCCAAGGTACAATAAACACTCTGTATTAACGAGACTAAACCCTCCAAGGTACAATAAACACTCTGTATTAACGAGACTAAACCCTCCAAGGTACAATAAACACTCTGTATTAACGAGACTAAACCCTCCAAGGTACAATAAACACTCTGTATTAACAAGACTAAACCCTCCAAGGTACAATAAACACTCTGTATTAACAAGACTAAACCCTCCAAGGTACAATAAACACTCTGTATTAACAAGACTAAACCCTCCAAGGTACAATAAACACTCTGTATTAACAAGACTAAACCCTCCAAGGTACAATAAACACTCTGTATTAACAAGACTAAACCCTCCAAGGTACAATAAACACTCTGTATTAACGAGACTAAACCCTCCAAGGTACAATAAACACTCTGTATTAACGAGACTAAACCCACCAAGGTACAATAAACACTCTGTATTAACGAGACTAAACCCTCCAAGGTACAATAAACACTCTGTATTAACGAGACTAAACCCTCCAAGGTACAATAAACACTCTGTATTAACAAGACTAAACCCTCCAAGGTACAATAAACACTCTGTATTAACAAGACTAAACCCTCCAAGGTACAATAAACACTCTGTATTAACGAGACTAAACCCTCCAAGGTACAATAAACACTCTGTATTAACAAGACTAAACCCTCCAAGGTACAATAAACACTCTGTATTAACAAGACTAAACCCTCCAAGGTACAATAAACACTCTGTATTAACAAGACTAAACCCTCCAAGGTACAATAAACACTCTGTATTAACGAGACTAAACCCTCCAAGGTACAATAAACACTCTGTATTAACGAGACTAAACCCTCCAAGGTACAATAAACACTCTGTATTAACGAGACTAAACCCTCCAAGGTACAATAAACACTCTGTATTAACGAGACTAAACCCTCCAAGGTACAATAAACACTCTGTATTAACGAGACTAAACCCTCCAAGGTACAATAAACACTCTGTATTAACAAGACTAAACCCTCCAAGGTACAATAAACACTCTGTATTAACGAGACTAAACCCTCCAAGGTAAAATAAACACTCTGTATTAACGAGACTAAACCCTCCAAGGTACAATAAACACTCTGTATTAACGAGACTAAACCCTCCAAGGTAAAATAAACACTCTGTATTAACGAGACTAAACCCTCCAAGGTACAATAAACACTCTGTATTAACGAGACTAAACCCTCCAAGGTAAAATAAACACTCTGTATTAACGAGACTAAACCCTCCAAGGTAAAATAAACACTCTGTATTAACGAGACTAAACCCTCCAAGGTACAATAAACACTCTGTATTAACAAGACTAAACCCTCCAAGGTACAATAAACACTCTGTATTAACGAGACTAAACCCTCCAAGGTACAATAAACACTCTGTATTAACGAGACTAAACCCTCCAAGGTAAAATAAACACTCTGTATTAACGAGACTAAACCCTCCAAGGTACAATAAACACTCTGTATTAACGAGACTAAACCCACCAAGGTACAATAAACTAGTGATCGACCGATATGGTTTTTGGCCGATATTTCCGATCACCGATTAGTGGAGAATCAAAAAGCCCGATAGCCGATATTATGACCGATATTAATTTAAGTAAAAAAAATTTTTTTTACAGTAACTAAATTCTAACACAACAATTCCTTTAAATGCATTGGAGAACATTTATTGCTTATAAAAAGTTAGTGCAAGAAGCACCAACATCATTTTCAGTAACAACCCCCCCCCCCCCATCAAATGCAGCTTTAATTTAGTGCAAACATGTACTGTAGCAGAATATGGAACATAGTGCTGTATGAAGTGCAGGCACAGGCTTAAAACATTTATTTAAAAAGAAATCAGGGAAAAATAATCAGTTTATTTATCCAAATTGGTGATCTACAAGCCCACAGCACATTGCAGCATGACATGTTGAGAGCTTGTAGATCTGCTGCCCAAACTCCCCAAAGCCATGTGACCTTGTTGTTTTTACTCCTTTCAAGATCATAATTTTATAGCAATACAAGACAATAGCCTTGTATGTCTCAAAACACTGGCCTACCGTTACATTATTGTCAACTAAATACATATGAATTAGAAATTAAGACAAATATTGACAATGCTACTGATTGGTTCATTCTTCATTGGCTTGCAGTTAGTTATTGCACATAGCCAAAATGCAATAATAATAATAATAATAGGCTGGTCAGGATGGGGGGGAAAAGTTGTCCTTTTAGAAAACATTCAGTTGGCTCGCATGCATGCACGCACACACACACACACACACACACACACACACACACACACGCAGCATGTGGGCACGCGCGCGCGCGCACACACACACACACACACAAAGAACCGTTTACATCTGCTGTAAGTTTGCAGCGTTAGCATAGGAGCTAGCGTTGGCTAATGCAAGATGAAAACAGCAATGTTTATGGTTACAAGGTTAGTATTACTCCTTCTAGCCCTGGTCCTCTCTCTTTTTACTCCGTGTGTGTGTGGAACTGGGAGGGAGGGAGGAGCACAGGCAGAGCGTGCTGTGCTCTGTGTGTGTCTACTCCTCCGTGTTAGACACGCAGCTAAGCTATATACATCTCCTTACAACCGTACTCTACCGGATTTTCAATGAGAGTGGAGTGGTTGTTGTACTTTTTTGCGCATTTATGACAAAATATAATAATCGGCCGTTTTTTTTCGATTATTAACTTTTACCACCATACCGATATTAATAAAAAACATGAATATCGAAGCCGATAATCGGCCGTGGCCGATTATCGGTCGATCACTACAATAAACACTCTGTATTAACGAGACTAAACCCTCCAAGGTACAATAAACACTCTGTATTAACGAGACTAAACCCTCCAAGGTACAATAAACACTCTGTATTAACAAGACTAAACCCTCCAAGGTACAATAAACACTCTGTATTAACGAGACTAAACCCTCCAAGGTACAATAAACACTCTGTATTAACGAGACTAAACCCTCCAAGGTACAATAAACACTCTGTATTAACAAGACTAAACCCTCCAAGGTACAATAAACACTCTGTATTAACAAGACTAAACCCTCCAAGGTACAATAAACACTCTGTATTAACAAGACTAAACCCTCCAAGGTACAATAAACACTCTGTATTAACGAGACTAAACCCACCAAGGTACAATAAACACTCTGTATTAACGAGACTAAACCCTCCAAGGTACAATAAACACTCTGTATTAACGAGACTAAACCCTCCAAGGTACAATAAACACTCTGTATTAACAAGACTAAACCCTCCAAGGTACAATAAACACTCTGTATTAACGAGACTAAACCCTCCAAGGTACAATAAACACTCTGTATTAACGAGACTAAACCCTCCAAGGTACAATAAACACTCTGTATTAACGAGACTAAACCCTCCAAGGTACAATAAACACTCTGTATTAACGAGACTAAACCCTCCAAGGTACAATAAACACTCTGTATTAACGAGACTAAACCCTCCAAGGTACAATAAACACTCTGTATTAACGAGACTAAACCCTCCAAGGTACAATAAACACTCTGTATTAACGAGACTAAACCCTCCAAGGTACAATAAACACTCTGTATTAACGAGACTAAACCCTCCAAGGTAAAATAAACACTCTGTATTAACGAGACTAAACCCTCCAAGGTACAATAAACACTCTGTATTAACGAGACTAAACCCTCCAAGGTAAAATAAACACTCTGTATTAACGAGACTAAACCCTCCAAGGTACAATAAACACTCTGTATTAACGAGACTAAACCCTCCAAGGTAAAATAAACACTCTGTATTAACGAGACTAAACCCTCCAAGGTAAAATAAACACTCTGTATTAACGAGACTAAACCCTCCAAGGTACAATAAACACTCTGTATTAACAAGACTAAACCCTCCAAGGTACAATAAACACTCTGTATTAACGAGACTAAACCCTCCAAGGTACAATAAACACTCTGTATTAACGAGACTAAACCCTCCAAGGTAAAATAAACACTCTGTATTAACGAGACTAAACCCTCCAAGGTACAATAAACACTCTGTATTAACGAGACTAAACCCACCAAGGTACAATAAACTAGTGATCGACCGATATGGTTTTTGGCCGATATTTCCGATCACCGATTAGTGGAGAATCAAAAAGCCCGATAGCCGATATTATGACCGATATTAATTTAAGTAAAAAAAAATTTTTTTACAGTAACTAAATTCTAACACAACAATTCCTTTAAATGCATTGGAGAACATTTATTGCTTATAAAAAGTTAGTGCAAGAAGCACCAACATCATTTTCAGTAACAACCCCCCCCCCCCCATCAAATGCAGCTTTAATTTAGTGCAAACATGTACTGTAGCAGAATATGGAACATAGTGCTGTATGAAGTGCAGGCACAGGCTTAAAACATTTATTTAAAAAGAAATCAGGGAAAAATAATCAGTTTATTTATCCAAATTGGTGATCTACAAGCCCACAGCACATTGCAGCATGACATGTTGAGAGCTTGTAGATCTGCTGCCCAAACTCCCCAAAGCCATGTGACCTTGTTGTTTTTACTCCTTTCAAGATCATAATTTTATAGCAATACAAGACAATAGCCTTGTATGTCTCAAAACACTGGCCTACCGTTACATTATTGTCAACTAAATACATATGAATTAGAAATTAAGACAAATATTGACAATGCTACTGATTGGTTCATTCTTCATTGGCTTGCAGTTAGTTATTGCACATAGCCAAAATGCAATAATAATAATAATAGGCTGGTCAGGATGGGGGGGAAAAGTTGTCCTTTTAGAAAACATTCAGTTGGCTCGCATGCATGCACGCACACACACACACACACACACACACACACACACACGCAGCATGTGGGCACGCGCGCGCGCGCGCGCACACACACACACACAAAGAACCGTTTACATCTGCTGTAAGTTTGCAGCGTTAGCATAGGAGCTAGCGTTGGCTAATGCAAGATGAAAACAGCAATGTTTATGGTTACAAGGTTAGTATTACTCCTTCTAGCCCTGGTCCTCTCTCTTTTTACTCCGTGTGTGTGTGGAACTGGGAGGGAGGGAGGAGCACAGGCAGAGCGTGCTGTGCTCTGTGTGTGTCTACTCCTCCGTGTTAGACACGCAGCTAAGCTATATACATCTCCTTACAACCGTACTCTACCGGATTTTCAATGAGAGTGGAGTGGTTGTTGTACTTTTTTGCGCATTTATGACAAAATATAATAATCGGCCGTTTTTTTTCGATTATTAACTTTTACCACCATACCGATATTAATAAAAAACATGAATATCGAAGCCGATAATCGGCCGTGGCCGATTATCGGTCGATCACTACAATAAACACTCTGTATTAACGAGACTAAACCCTCCAAGGTACAATAAACACTCTGTATTAACGAGACTAAACCCTCCAAGGTACAATAAACACTCTGTATTAACGAGACTAAACCCTCCAAGGTACAATAAACACTCTGTATTAACGAGACTAAACCCTCCAAGGTACAATAAACACTCTGTATTAACGAGACTAAACCCTCCAAGGTACAATAAACACTCTGTATTAACAAGACTAAACCCTCCAAGGTACAATAAACACTCTGTATTAACGAGACTAAACCCTCCAAGGTACAATAAACACTCTGTATTAACAAGACTAAACCCTCCAAGGTACAATAAACACTCTGTATTAATGAGACTAAACCCTCCAAGGTACAATAAACACTCTGTATTAACAAGACTAAACCCTCCAAGGTACAATAAACACTCTGTATTAACAAGACTAAACCCACCAAGGTACAATAAACACTCTGTATTAAGGAGACTAAACCCTCCAAGGTACAATGAACACTCTGTATTAACGAGACTAAACCCTCCAAGGTACAATAAACACTCTGTATTAACAAGACTAAACCCTCCAAGGTACAATAAACACTCTGTATTAACAAGACTAAACCCTCCAAGGTACAATAAACACTCTGTATTAACGAGACTAAACCCTCCAAGGTACAATAAACACTCTGTATTAACGAGACTAAACCCTCCAAGGTACAATAAACACTCTGTATTAACGAGACTAAACCCTCCAAGGTACAATAAACACTCTGTATTAACAAGACTAAACCCTCCAAGGTACAATAAACACTCTGTATTAACAAGACTAAACCCTCCAAGGTACAATAAACACTCTGTATTAACAAGACTAAACCCTCCAAGGTACAATAAACACTCTATATTAACGAGACTAAACCCTCCAAGGTACAATAAACACTCTGTATTAACAAGACTAAACCCTCCAAGGTACAATAAACACTCTGTATTAACGAGACTAAACCCTCCAAGGTACAATAAACACTCTGTATTAACGAGACTAAACCCTCCAAGGTACAATAAACACTCTGTATTAACAAGACTAAACCCTCCAAGGTACAATAAACACTCTGTATTAACGAGACTAAACCCTCCAAGGTACAATAAACACTCTGTATTAACGAGACTAAACCCCCCAAGGTACAATAAACACTCTGTATTAATGAGACTAAACCCTCCAAGGTACAATAAACACTCTGTATTAATGAGACTAAACCCTCCAAGGTACAATAAACACTCTGTATTAACAAGACTAAACCCTCCAAGGTACAATAAACACTCTGTATTAATGAGACTAAACCCTCCAAGGTACAATAAACACTCTGTATTAACGAGACTAAACCCTCCAAGGTACAATAAACACTCTGTATTAACGAGACTAAACCCTCCAAGGTACAATAAACACTCTGTATTAATGAGACTAAACCCTCCAAGGTACAATAAACACTCTGTATTAACAAGACTAAACCCTCCAAGGTACAATAAACACTCTGTATTAACGAGACTAAACCCTCCAAGGTACAATAAACACTCTGTATTAACGAGACTAAACCCTCCAAGGTACAATAAACACTCTGTATTAACGAGACTAAACCCTCCAAGGTACAATAAACACTCTGTATTAACGAGACTAAACCCTCCAAGGTACAATAAACACTCTGTATTAACGAGACTAAACCCTCCAAGGTACAATAAACACTCTGTATTAACGAGACTAAACCCTCCAAGGTACAATAAACACTCTGTATTAACAAGACTAAACCCTCCAAGGTACAATAAACACTCTGTATTAACAAGACTAAACCCTCCAAGGTACAATAAACACTCTGTATTAACGAGACTAAACCCTCCAAGGTACAATAAACACTCTGTATTAACGAGACTAAACCCTCCAAGGTACAATAAACACTCTGTATTAACAAGACTAAACCCTCCAAGGTACAATAAACACTCTGTATTAACAAGACTAAACCCTCCAAGGTACAATAAACACTCTGTATTAACGAGACTAAACCCTCCAAGGTACAATAAACACTCTGTATTAACAAGACTAAACCCTCCAAGGTACAATAAACACTCTGTATTAACAAGACTAAACCCTCCAAGGTACAATAAACACTCTGTATTAACAAGACTAAACCCTCCAAGGTACAATAAACACTCTGTATTAACGAGACTAAACCCTCCAAGGTACAATAAACACTCTGTATTAACGAGACTAAACCCTCCAAGGTACAATAAACACTCTGTATTAACAAGACTAAACCCTCCAAGGTACAATAAACACTCTGTATTAACAAGACTAAACCCTCCAAGGTACAATAAACACTCTGTATTAACAAGACTAAACACTCTGTATTAACGAGACTAAACCCTCCAAGGTACAATAAACACTCTGTATTAACGAGACTAAACCCTCCAAGGTACAATAAACACTCTGTATTAACAAGACTAAACCCTCCAAGGTACAATAAACACTCTGTATTAACAAGACTAAACCCTCCAAGGTACAATAAACACTCTGTATTAACAAGACTAAACCCTCCAAGGTACAATAAACACTCTGTATTAACGAGACTAAACCCTCCAAGGTACAATAAACACTCTGTATTAACAAGACTAAACCCTCCAAGGTACAATAAACACTCTGTATTAACAAGACTAAACCCTCCAAGGTACAATAAACACTCTGTATTAACAAGACTAAACCCTCCAAGGTACAATAAACACTCTGTATTAACGAGACTAAACCCTCCAAGGTACAATAAACACTCTGTATTAACAAGACTAAACCCTCCAAGGTACAATAAACACACTGTATTAACAAGACTAAACCCTCCAAGGTACAATAAACACTCTGTATTAACAAGACTAAACCCTCCAAGGTACAATAAACACTCTGTATTAACAAGACTAAACCCTCCAAGGTACAATAAACACTCTGTATTAACAAGACTAAACCCACCAAGGTACAATAAACACTCTGTATTAACGAGACTAAACCCTCCAAGGTACAATAAACACTCTGTATTAATGAGACTAAACCCTCCAAGGTACAATAAACACTCTGTATTAACGAGACTAAACCCTCCAAGGTACAATAAACACTCTGTATTAACGAGACTAAACCCTCCAAGGTACAATAAAAACTCTGTATTAATGAGACTAAACCCTCCAAGGTACAATAAACACTCTGTATTAACGAGACTAAACCCTCCAAGGTACAATAAACACTCTGTATTAACAAGACTAAACCCTCCAAGGTACAATAAACACTCTGTATTAACGAGACTAAACCCTCCAAGGTACAATAAACACTCTGTATTAACGAGACTAAACCCTCCAAGGTACAATAAACACTCTGTATTAACGAGACTAAACCCTCCAAGGTACAATAAACACTCTGTATTAACGAGACTAAACCCTCCAAGGTACAATAAACACTCTGTATTAACAAGACTAAACCCTCCAAGGTACAATAAACACTCTGTATTAACAAGACTAAACCCTCCAAGGTACAATAAACACTCTGTATTAACGAGACTAAACCCTCCAAGGTACAATAAACACTCTGTATTAACAAGACTAAACCCTCCAAGGTACAATAAACACTCTGTATTAACAAGACTAAACCCTCCAAGGTACAATAAACACTCTGTATTAACAAGACTAAACCCTCCAAGGTACAATAAACACTCTGTATTAACAAGACTAAACCCTCCAAGGTACAATAAACACTCTGTATTAACGAGACTAAACCCTCCAAGGTACAATAAACACTCTGTATTAACGAGACTAAACCCTCCAAGGTACAATAAACACTCTGTATTAACGAGACTAAACCCTCCAAGGTACAATAAACACTCTGTATTAACAAGACTAAACCCTCCAAGGTACAATAAACACTCTGTATTAACAAGACTAAACCCACCAAGGTACAATAAACACTCTGTATTAACGAGACTAAACCCTCCAAGGTACAATAAACACTCTGTATTAACGAGACTAAACCCTCCAAGGTACAATAAACACTCTGTATTAACGAGACTAAACCCTCCAAGGTACAATAAACACTCTGTATTAACAAGACTAAACCCTCCAAGGTACAATAAACACTCTGTATTAACAAGACTAAACCCTCCAAGGTACAATAAACACTCTGTATTAACGAGACTAAACCCTCCAAGGTACAATAAACACTCTGTATTAACAAGACTAAACCCTCCAAGGTACAATAAACACTCTGTATTAACAAGACTAAACCCTCCAAGGTACAATAAACACTCTGTATTAACAAGACTAAACCCTCCAAGGTACAATAAACACTCTGTATTAACAAGACTAAACCCACCAAGGTACAATAAACACTCTGTATTAATGAGACTAAACCCTCCAAGGTACAATAAACACTCTGTATTAACGAGACTAAACCCTCCAAGGTACAATAAACACTCTGTATTAACGAGACTAAACCCTCCAAGGTACAATAAACACTCTGTATTAACAAGACTAAACCCTCCAAGGTACAATAAACACTCTGTATTAACAAGACTAAACCCTCCAAGGTACAATAAACACTCTGTATTAACGAGACTAAACCCTCCAAGGTACAATAAACACTCTGTATTAACAAGACTAAACCCTCCAAGGTACAATAAACACTCTGTATTAACAAGACTAAACCCTCCAAGGTACAATAAACACTCTGTATTAACAAGACTAAACCCTCCAAGGTACAATAAACACTCTGTATTAACGAGACTAAACCCTCCAAGGTACAATAAACACTCTGTATTAACGAGACTAAACCCTCCAAGGTACAATAAACACTCTGTATTAACAAGACTAAACCCTCCAAGGTACAATAAACACTCTGTATTAACGAGACTAAACCCTCCAAGGTACAATAAACACTCTGTATTAACAAGACTAAACCCTCCAAGGTACAATAAACACTCTGTATTAACAAGACTAAACCCACCAAGGTACAATAAACACTCTGTATTAACAAGACTAAACCCTCCAAGGTACAATAAACACTCTGTATTAACGAGACTAAACCCTCCAAGGTACAATAAACACTCTGTATTAACAAGACTAAACCCTCCAAGGTACAATAAACACTCTGTATTAACAAGACTAAACCCTCCAAGGTACAATAAACACTCTGTATTAACGAGACTAAACCCTCCAAGGTACAATAAACACTCTGTATTAACAAGACTAAACCCTCCAAGGTACAATAAACACTCTGTATTAACGAGACTAAACCCTCCAAGGTACAATAAACACTCTGTATTAACGAGACTAAACCCTCCAAGGTACAATAAACACTCTGTATTAACGAGACTAAACCCTCCAAGGTACAATAAACACTCTGTATTAATGAGACTAAACCCTCCAAGGTACAATAAACACTCTGTATTAACGAGACTAAACCCTCCAAGGTACAATAAACACTCTGTATTAACAAGACTAAACCCTCCAAGGTACAATAAACACTCTGTATTAACGAGACTAAACCCTCCAAGGTACAATAAACACTCTGTATTAACGAGACTAAACCCTCCAAGGTACAATAAACACTCTGTATTAATGAGACTAAACCCTCCAAGGTACAATAAACACTCTGTATTAATGAGACTAAACCCTCCAAGGTACAATAAACACTCTGTATTAATGAGACTAAACCCTCCAAGGTACAATAAACACTCTGTATTAACAAGACTAAACCCTCCAAGGTACAATAAACACTCTGTATTAATGAGACTAAACCCTCCAAGGTACAATAAACACTCTGTATTAATGAGACTAAACCCTCCAAGGTACAATAAACACTCTGTATTAATGAGACTAAACCCTCCAAGGTACAATAAACACTCTGTATTAATGAGACTAAACCCTCCAAGGTACAATAAACACTCTGTATTAACAAGACTAAACCCTCCAAGGTACAATAAACACTCTGTATTAACGAGACTAAACCCTCCAAGGTACAATAAACACTCTGTATTAACAAGACTAAACCCTCCAAGGTACAATAAACACTCTGTATTAACAAGACTAAACCCACCAAGCTACAATAAACACTCTGTATTAATGAGACTAAACCCTCCAAGGTACAATGAACACTCTGTATTAACGAGACTAAACCCTCCAAGGTACAATAAACACTCTGTATTAACAAGACTAAACCCTCCAAGGTACAATAAACACTCTGTATTAACAAGACTAAACCCTCCAAGGTACAATAAACACTCTGTATTAACAAGACTAAACCCTCCAAGGTACAATAAACACTCTGTATTAACAAGACTAAACCCTCCAAGGTACAATAAACACTCTGTATTAACGAGACTAAACCCTCCAAGGTACAATAAACACTCTGTATTAACAAGACTAAACCCTCCAAGGTACAATAAACACTCTGTATTAATGAGACTAAACCCTCCAAGGTACAATAAACACTCTGTATTAACGAGACTAAACCCTCCAAGGTACAATAAACACTCTGTATTAACGAGACTAAACCCTCCAAGGTACAATAAACACTCTGTATTAATGAGACTAAACCCTCCAAGGTACAATAAACACTCTGTATTAACGAGACTAAACCCTCCAAGGTACAATAAACACTCTGTATTAACAAGACTAAACCCTCCAAGGTACAATAAACACTCTGTATTAACGAGACTAAACCCTCCAAGGTACAATAAACACTCTGTATTAACGAGACTAAACCCTCCAAGGTACAATAAACACTCTGTATTAACAAGACTAAACCCTCCAAGGTACAATAAACACTCTGTATTAACAAGACTAAACCCACCAAGGTACAATAAACACTCTGTATTAACAAGACTAAACCCTCCAAGGTACAATAAACACTCTGTATTAACGAGACTAAACCCTCCAAGGTACAATAAACACTCTGTATTAACAAGACTAAACCCTCCAAGGTACAATAAACACTCTGTATTAACAAGACTAAACCCTCCAAGGTACAATAAACACTCTGTATTAACAAGACTAAACCCACCAAGGTACAATAAACACTCTGTATTAACAAGACTAAACCCTCCAAGGTACAATAAACACTCTGTATTAACAAGACTAAACCCTCCAAGGTACAATAAACACTCTGTATTAACAAGACTAAACCCACCAAGGTACAATAAACACTCTGTATTAACAAGACTAAACCCTCCAAGGTACAATAAACACTCTGTATTAATGAGACTAAACCCTCCAAGGTACAATAAACACTCTATATTAACAAGACTAAACCCTCCAAGGTACAATAAACACTCTGTATTAATGAGACTAAACCCTCCAAGGTACAATAAACACTCTGTATTAACAAGACTAAACCCTCCAAGGTACAATAAACACTCTGTATTAACAAGACTAAACCCTCCAAGGTACAATAAACACTCTGTATTAACGAGACTAAACCCTCCAAGGTACAATAAACACTCTGTATTAACAAGACTAAACCCTCCAAGGTACAATAAACACTCTGTATTAACAAGACTAAACCCTCCAAGGTACAATAAACACTCTGTATTAACGAGACTAAACCCTCCAAGGTACAATAAACACTCTGTATTAACAAGACTAAACCCTCCAAGGTACAATAAACACTCTGTATTAACAAGACTAAACCCTCCAAGGTACAATAAACACTCTGTATTAACGAGACTAAACCCTCCAAGGTACAATAAACACTCTGTATTAACGAGACTAAACCCTCCAAGGTACAATAAACACTCTGTATTAACGAGACTAAACCCTCCAAGGTACAATAAACACTCTGTATTAACAAGACTAAACCCTCCAAGGTACAATAAACACTCTGTATTAACAAGACTAAACCCTCCAAGGTACAATAAACACTCTGTATTAACGAGACTAAACCCTCCAAGGTACAATAAACACTCTGTATTAACGAGACTAAACCCTCCAAGGTACAATAAACACTCTGTATTAACAAGACTAAACCCTCCAAGGTACAATAAACACTCTGTATTAACAAGACTAAACCCTCCAAGGTACAATAAACACTCTGTATTAACGAGACTAAACCCTCCAAGGTACAATAAACACTCTGTATTAACAAGACTAAACCCTCCAAGGTACAATAAACACTCTGTATTAACAAGACTAAACCCTCCAAGGTACAATAAACACTCTGTATTAACAAGACTAAACCCTCCAAGGTACAATAAACACTCTGTATTAACGAGACTAAACCCTCCAAGGTACAATAAACACTCTGTATTAACGAGACTAAACCCTCCAAGGTACAATAAACACTCTGTATTAACAAGACTAAACCCTCCAAGGTACAATAAACACTCTGTATTAACAAGACTAAACCCTCCAAGGTACAATAAACACTCTGTATTAACAAGACTAAACACTCTGTATTAACGAGACTAAACCCTCCAAGGTACAATAAACACTCTGTATTAACGAGACTAAACCCTCCAAGGTACAATAAACACTCTGTATTAACAAGACTAAACCCTCCAAGGTACAATAAACACTCTGTATTAACAAGACTAAACCCTCCAAGGTACAATAAACACTCTGTATTAACAAGACTAAACCCTCCAAGGTACAATAAACACTCTGTATTAACAAGACTAAACCCACCAAGGTACAATAAACACTCTGTATTAACGAGACTAAACCCTCCAAGGTACAATAAACACTCTGTATTAATGAGACTAAACCCTCCAAGGTACAATAAACACTCTGTATTAACGAGACTAAACCCTCCAAGGTACAATAAACACTCTGTATTAACGAGACTAAACCCTCCAAGGTACAATAAAAACTCTGTATTAATGAGACTAAACCCTCCAAGGTACAATAAACACTCTGTATTAACGAGACTAAACCCTCCAAGGTACAATAAACACTCTGTATTAACAAGACTAAACCCTCCAAGGTACAATAAACACTCTGTATTAACGAGACTAAACCCTCCAAGGTACAATAAACACTCTGTATTAACGAGACTAAACCCTCCAAGGTACAATAAACACTCTGTATTAACGAGACTAAACCCTCCAAGGTACAATAAACACTCTGTATTAACGAGACTAAACCCTCCAAGGTACAATAAACACTCTGTATTAACAAGACTAAACCCTCCAAGGTACAATAAACACTCTGTATTAACAAGACTAAACCCTCCAAGGTACAATAAACACTCTGTATTAACGAGACTAAACCCTCCAAGGTACAATAAACACTCTGTATTAACAAGACTAAACCCTCCAAGGTACAATAAACACTCTGTATTAACAAGACTAAACCCTCCAAGGTACAATAAACACTCTGTATTAACAAGACTAAACCCTCCAAGGTACAATAAACACTCTGTATTAACAAGACTAAACCCTCCAAGGTACAATAAACACTCTGTATTAACGAGACTAAACCCTCCAAGGTACAATAAACACTCTGTATTAACGAGACTAAACCCTCCAAGGTACAATAAACACTCTGTATTAACGAGACTAAACCCTCCAAGGTACAATAAACACTCTGTATTAACAAGACTAAACCCTCCAAGGTACAATAAACACTCTGTATTAACAAGACTAAACCCACCAAGGTACAATAAACACTCTGTATTAACGAGACTAAACCCTCCAAGGTACAATAAACACTCTGTATTAACGAGACTAAACCCTCCAAGGTACAATAAACACTCTGTATTAACGAGACTAAACCCTCCAAGGTACAATAAACACTCTGTATTAACAAGACTAAACCCTCCAAGGTACAATAAACACTCTGTATTAACAAGACTAAACCCTCCAAGGTACAATAAACACTCTGTATTAACGAGACTAAACCCTCCAAGGTACAATAAACACTCTGTATTAACAAGACTAAACCCTCCAAGGTACAATAAACACTCTGTATTAACAAGACTAAACCCTCCAAGGTACAATAAACACTCTGTATTAACAAGACTAAACCCTCCAAGGTACAATAAACACTCTGTATTAACAAGACTAAACCCACCAAGGTACAATAAACACTCTGTATTAATGAGACTAAACCCTCCAAGGTACAATAAACACTCTGTATTAACGAGACTAAACCCTCCAAGGTACAATAAACACTCTGTATTAACGAGACTAAACCCTCCAAGGTACAATAAACACTCTGTATTAACAAGACTAAACCCTCCAAGGTACAATAAACACTCTGTATTAACAAGACTAAACCCTCCAAGGTACAATAAACACTCTGTATTAACGAGACTAAACCCTCCAAGGTACAATAAACACTCTGTATTAACAAGACTAAACCCTCCAAGGTACAATAAACACTCTGTATTAACAAGACTAAACCCTCCAAGGTACAATAAACACTCTGTATTAACAAGACTAAACCCTCCAAGGTACAATAAACACTCTGTATTAACGAGACTAAACCCTCCAAGGTACAATAAACACTCTGTATTAACGAGACTAAACCCTCCAAGGTACAATAAACACTCTGTATTAACAAGACTAAACCCTCCAAGGTACAATAAACACTCTGTATTAACGAGACTAAACCCTCCAAGGTACAATAAACACTCTGTATTAACAAGACTAAACCCTCCAAGGTACAATAAACACTCTGTATTAACAAGACTAAACCCACCAAGGTACAATAAACACTCTGTATTAACAAGACTAAACCCTCCAAGGTACAATAAACACTCTGTATTAACGAGACTAAACCCTCCAAGGTACAATAAACACTCTGTATTAACAAGACTAAACCCTCCAAGGTACAATAAACACTCTGTATTAACAAGACTAAACCCTCCAAGGTACAATAAACACTCTGTATTAACGAGACTAAACCCTCCAAGGTACAATAAACACTCTGTATTAACAAGACTAAACCCTCCAAGGTACAATAAACACTCTGTATTAACGAGACTAAACCCTCCAAGGTACAATAAACACTCTGTATTAACGAGACTAAACCCTCCAAGGTACAATAAACACTCTGTATTAACGAGACTAAACCCTCCAAGGTACAATAAACACTCTGTATTAATGAGACTAAACCCTCCAAGGTACAATAAACACTCTGTATTAACGAGACTAAACCCTCCAAGGTACAATAAACACTCTGTATTAACAAGACTAAACCCTCCAAGGTACAATAAACACTCTGTATTAACGAGACTAAACCCTCCAAGGTACAATAAACACTCTGTATTAACGAGACTAAACCCTCCAAGGTACAATAAACACTCTGTATTAATGAGACTAAACCCTCCAAGGTACAATAAACACTCTGTATTAATGAGACTAAACCCTCCAAGGTACAATAAACACTCTGTATTAATGAGACTAAACCCTCCAAGGTACAATAAACACTCTGTATTAACAAGACTAAACCCTCCAAGGTACAATAAACACTCTGTATTAATGAGACTAAACCCTCCAAGGTACAATAAACACTCTGTATTAATGAGACTAAACCCTCCAAGGTACAATAAACACTCTGTATTAATGAGACTAAACCCTCCAAGGTACAATAAACACTCTGTATTAATGAGACTAAACCCTCCAAGGTACAATAAACACTCTGTATTAACAAGACTAAACCCTCCAAGGTACAATAAACACTCTGTATTAACGAGACTAAACCCTCCAAGGTACAATAAACACTCTGTATTAACAAGACTAAACCCTCCAAGGTACAATAAACACTCTGTATTAACAAGACTAAACCCACCAAGCTACAATAAACACTCTGTATTAATGAGACTAAACCCTCCAAGGTACAATGAACACTCTGTATTAACGAGACTAAACCCTCCAAGGTACAATAAACACTCTGTATTAACAAGACTAAACCCTCCAAGGTACAATAAACACTCTGTATTAACAAGACTAAACCCTCCAAGGTACAATAAACACTCTGTATTAACAAGACTAAACCCTCCAAGGTACAATAAACACTCTGTATTAACAAGACTAAACCCTCCAAGGTACAATAAACACTCTGTATTAACGAGACTAAACCCTCCAAGGTACAATAAACACTCTGTATTAACAAGACTAAACCCTCCAAGGTACAATAAACACTCTGTATTAATGAGACTAAACCCTCCAAGGTACAATAAACACTCTGTATTAACGAGACTAAACCCTCCAAGGTACAATAAACACTCTGTATTAACGAGACTAAACCCTCCAAGGTACAATAAACACTCTGTATTAATGAGACTAAACCCTCCAAGGTACAATAAACACTCTGTATTAACGAGACTAAACCCTCCAAGGTACAATAAACACTCTGTATTAACAAGACTAAACCCTCCAAGGTACAATAAACACTCTGTATTAACGAGACTAAACCCTCCAAGGTACAATAAACACTCTGTATTAACGAGACTAAACCCTCCAAGGTACAATAAACACTCTGTATTAACAAGACTAAACCCTCCAAGGTACAATAAACACTCTGTATTAACAAGACTAAACCCACCAAGGTACAATAAACACTCTGTATTAACAAGACTAAACCCTCCAAGGTACAATAAACACTCTGTATTAACGAGACTAAACCCTCCAAGGTACAATAAACACTCTGTATTAACAAGACTAAACCCTCCAAGGTACAATAAACACTCTGTATTAACAAGACTAAACCCTCCAAGGTACAATAAACACTCTGTATTAACAAGACTAAACCCACCAAGGTACAATAAACACTCTGTATTAACAAGACTAAACCCTCCAAGGTACAATAAACACTCTGTATTAACAAGACTAAACCCTCCAAGGTACAATAAACACTCTGTATTAACAAGACTAAACCCACCAAGGTACAATAAACACTCTGTATTAACAAGACTAAACCCTCCAAGGTACAATAAACACTCTGTATTAATGAGACTAAACCCTCCAAGGTACAATAAACACTCTATATTAACAAGACTAAACCCTCCAAGGTACAATAAACACTCTGTATTAATGAGACTAAACCCTCCAAGGTACAATAAACACTCTGTATTAACAAGACTAAACCCTCCAAGGTACAATAAACACTCTGTATTAACAAGACTAAACCCTCCAAGGTACAATAAACACTCTGTATTAACGAGACTAAACCCTCCAAGGTACAATAAACACTCTGTATTAACAAGACTAAACCCTCCAAGGTACAATAAACACTCTGTATTAACAAGACTAAACCCTCCAAGGTACAATAAACACTCTGTATTAACGAGACTAAACCCTCCAAGGTACAATAAACACTCTGTATTAACAAGACTAAACCCTCCAAGGTACAATAAACACTCTGTATTAACAAGACTAAACCCTCCAAGGTACAATAAACACTCTGTATTAACGAGACTAAACCCTCCAAGGTACAATAAACACTCTGTATTAACGAGACTAAACCCTCCAAGGTACAATAAACACTCTGTATTAACAAGACTAAACCCTCCAAGGTACAATAAACACTCTGTATTAACAAGACTAAACCCTCCAAGGTACAATAAACACTCTGTATTAACAAGACTAAACCCTCCAAGGTACAATAAACACTCTGTATTAACAAGACTAAACCCTCCAAGGTACAATAAACACTCTGTATTAACAAGACTAAACCCTCCAAGGTACAATAAACACTCTGTATTAACAAGACTAAACCCTCCAAGGTACAATAAACACTCTGTATTAACAAGACTAAACCCTCCAAGGTACAATAAACACTCTGTATTAACAAGACTAAACCCTCCAAGGTACAATAAACACTCTGTATTAACGAGACTAAACCCTCCAAGGTACAATAAACACTCTGTATTAACAAGACTAAACCCACCAATGAGACCCTGCAGATCATGTCTGTCTGTCCCGCTGTTACACCACCCGCCCACCACCAGAGGGCGCAGCTGTATCACACACACAAAATAAACATGCACGCAAAATAAAAATGAAAAAAGGTCTGTGTGTGTGTGTGTGTGTGTGTCAGACTGCCACAACAGCTGCGTTCGCTTCCCGTGTTAACGCGTCTTACTGGTAGTAAGTGCTCACTGCGTTCGCAATCACTGCGTTCGCAAACAGTGAAAGCCCCTCAGTGACATCATGATGACATCATGGCTCCTCCTTCATGTCCTCCAGGTGGAACGGCACTACGAGAGTGACCGGGAAGACTCGGCCACGCCCAGTGACGATGTGACATCATCACCGTGCGCCCAGCACAACGGCAGGTACGTGACATCATCGGTGAGCTCGTAGATTTCTGACCTGAGATCAGATTCATACGAGGTTTCCACTGCAGGACACACACTGTGTCTGATGAACCCATTCTGACCTGAGATCAGATTCTAAAAAATGTCAGTCGTTCTTCGACTTTTCAAAAATAGCAGACCTACAAGCTCGTAGCGCGCCACTCGGTGGCGCGCCATGAGCTTGTAGATCTGCTGTTTTTCAATAGCTAAAGCATAACATGACGCTAACACCAAAAATGGGTTCCCGTTCAGAATGGTTTAAGCAATAACCCACGAGAGAGGTCTCAGGTTAGCGGGTTGATGCGCAGCGGAGGGTCTTCTAACCTCCCAGACAGTGTAAAATACCCGGTAAGCTGACGGGCCTCCAGTGGCTTATTGCTTTTCTAAAACGGTTACAAACATAATAGCAATATTAACCTCATAAAACTATTGAATTCACGCTTTGCGCCACCAGAGCGAGCGAGCCAGAGCCACAACACTTCCTTGTTGTGCTCGGCAAGTAGCCTATGTGACGGGAGAATAGCGCTTGGTCTCTTTACGGGGCTGCCTGGAGCCACACGTTCACAGTCCTATGAGCCGGGCGTTGCTTATAGACGCCCGCACGGCATTGGGTTTGTAAAGCAATCAAGCGCTCCCCTTCCCCCGGCTCAGCTACAAGGCTGCAGAATGATACAAAGTGACTGAAGGAGTGGGTTATCGGTGGAATTAAATTTACACCGGTCACGTGACGGCAAACCAGCCAATCAGAGAGAATGAAGTATTGGGGGGGGGGAGGTACTACCCGTTTTAGAAAGTGATATTATTATTAATGTTTTACTTCTCCCTGTATTCCTTCCACAGGTACAAGACGCTCACGGAGGAGGACGAAGAGGCTCTGCGTACCCAAAAAAACAAGTAAAAGTGTTCAAATTAGCTTCTGTTTTCCCTACCATTATTTACACAAACACACACGTTCACTTCTACCTGGGCCTCAGTAAGACAGTGGTTCTCAAATCTTTAACTTCAAGGACCCCCCCCCCCCCCCCCCCACCCATAACTGGGTTATGGGTGACCCATATTACTGACCCTGTAAGTAAGGGTCCAAGCCCCCTCCCTCCAGGCAGTGTTGTTTTCGTCGACTAAAACCAAGAAACCAAAAAAATGTTTCGTCGAGTACCTTTTTTTTTCCACTGGCGAAAAACTGAATAAGAGCTAAAATGAAAACTAAGCTGTGATGACTAAAACTAAGACTAAAATATATTGCACAATTGTCGTGAACAGATTAAAAATTATAGAGTAAAATGTTAGGAAGGGGACTTAGTGGACAAGAGATCCTTTTACACTCGGTTGTAAAGTGGAGAAAAAAAAACTGTCATTACGACCGGCATCAAGGCCCCCGCCCCAAATAAATTTTAGTCGACTAAATCAACTGTAGATTTTTAGCCGACTAAAATCTTATGATATTCAACTCGACTAAAACTAAGACTAGAACATTCCCGGGTGACTAAAATGTGACTGATACTAAATGGAAGCTATTCAAGAAGACTACGACTGAAAAACTAAAATCTAAATTTCCTGCCAAAAACAGGGACCCCGCCTCCAGGGACCCCCCCAAGAGGGTCCCGGATTGAACCCCCCACTTTAACCCATTCTGACCTGAGATCAGATTCTAACGCACCGAAGAACGGTGGTTCCTCCAACGCATTTCGACCTGAGATCAGATTCTAAAAATGTCTTCTAATCCTGACAGTTTAAAAAAATATATATTAATATTCTTGTACAGCATTGTTGTTTTTGTCAGTACATTTTTATTTTAGTTTTAGTCATTAGTCTTCTGAATGATTTTCATTTCGTTTTAGTCACATTTTTAGAGTCCAGTTTTTAGTCGACAAAATGTCATACGATTTCAGTCTACTGAATCTACAGTTGATTCAGTCGACAAAAATGTGCTTTGGCAGTCGTCGTAATGGCAGATTTTTTGCATGCTGAAAATAGCCGATCTACATTAAGCTCACACGTGAGCTTGTAGATCTGCTATTTTCAGCATGCAAACCTATAGAATAAAACTGGATCTCTTGTCCACTAAGTCCCTTCCAAACATTTTAGTCTAGTTTTTAATTTGTTGACGAAATTGTCAATATGTTTAGCCTTAGTTTTAGTCATCGTATATCCGTTGTTTTGTTTTAGTCTGTGAAAAAAGGTCTTAAGTTTTAGTCGAGGAAAACAACACAGCTGTACGGTATCTAATATCGTCTGTAAAAAGCAGAAGGTTTCCTCGTTAACTTCTTCTTTACAAACAAAACATTGAACAAAGACACAGAAAGTGGTGGCACATATTACAATATGATTTGTTAATGAATGAATATAAGGTTATTATGAATAATGACATTTACGTCTCGGAGAGGAAGAGTTGTATTTATCGGGGTTATTATTTAATATTCCCTGTGTTTCGTCACCATGGCTGTGAACCTATTTCATAAAAGAGAAAAGATGGAGAAAAAAAAAAGAAAAAAACGTCATTTATGAGCAGCTTATTATATAGAGGATGTCTTGAATTATTATAATATTTTTTTTGTCATAATTAGAATATGGAAAATGTGTGTATTTTAAATGGTATGTTTTTGTGGTAATAATATTATATTTTTTTTTGGGGGGTGGGGGGGGGGGGGGGGGGGGGGGGGGGGGGGGGGGTGGGGGGGGGGGGGGGGGCTGGCATCTCACTCTTAAGCCATTTTACGCCTGAGAAAAGATTCCACAAAATGTCTTAAGAAAAACGTAATGTATCTGTCAGTGGTTCTGTCAGTGGTTTCTGTCAGTGGTTCACAAGGTTTTCATGTCAAGGGACCCCCAAAAAATGATCTGTAATTGGCCGCCGACCCCCTCTGAAAATGTTGTTCCAGGGACCCCCAACCCCGCGCCCCCCACCCCCAGAAGCAAAGAATTGAGTTAAAAACGTTGGCTCTGAAAGAATATATATATTCAAATATTCGCGCCACATTTTCACGATTTTCCAAAAAATAGCTGACCTACAACAAGCTCATAGCGCAGGCACTGAGTGCCGCGCTATGAGCTTGTAGATCTGCTATTTTTCAGCAGCTAAAGCATAACATCATTCTTAAAACACCAAAAGGGGTTCCCGCCCCCAGAATGGGTTAAGCACGGGCCTTTAAGTGTAAACTACGGGCCTTTAAGTGTAAACTACGGGCCTTTAAGTGTAAACTACGGGCCTTTTAAGTGTAAAATGAGTAAATTGTGGTGCATATTTTGGGCCTCTTTTCCACCCATTTCACAAGGCTGTTCGTTGGACCGGGGGAGACTTGATCGCCCTTAACCCATTCTGACCTGAGATCAGATTCTATAAATGTTCTTCTACATCCTGACAGTTTTCCATTCTGACCTGAGATCAGATTCTATAAATGTTCTTCTACATCCTGACAGTTTTCCATTCTGACCTGAGATCAGATTCTATAAATGTTCTCCTACATCCTGACAGTTTTCCATTCTGACCTGAGATCAGATTCTATAAATGTTCTTCTACATCCTGACAGTTTTCCATTCTGACCTGAGATCAGATTCTATAAATGTTCTTCTACATCCCCACAGTTTTCTGGAAAAAGCTATGTTTCTCTATGTCAGTCGACCTATTTTTCAATAGCTAAATCATAACATAACGCTAAACACCAAAAGTGGTTCCCGCCCCTAGAATGGGTTAATTAATGAACCTTTACACACAACAAAGATTTAACCCAGAATGGGTTAATTAATGAACCTTTACACACAACAAAGATTTAACCCAGAATGGGTTAATTAATGAACCTTTACACACAACAAAGATTTTAAAATGGTTCAAAAGACAATCTACATCAAGACCATTGTGAGGTAGTATTTGAACTATTTTAACCCATTTAGGCCTGAAAAAAAAGTCTTCTGAAAGAATATATATATATATATATTCAAAGATTTGTGCCGCATTTTCACAATTTTTCGAAAAAATAGCAGACCTACAAAGCTTGTAGATCTGCTATTTTTTCAATAGCTAAAGTATAATATAATGCTTAGTTAAAACGCCAAAAGGGGTTATCGTCCAGAATGGGTTAAAAGGTTTTTTTGTTTTAAATAGTAAAAAAAAAAGGCAAATTAGTTTAGGGATAAGGGTGTTAAGGTGCAAGATATAGTCCCATGGATACGTCAAAATGTGCTTCATGCACACACACACACACACACACACACACACACGCACACACACAGTATTTCTACAGGGGTATAAAGAAAGATAATATGTTCAAATTCCGGTTGGTCAGTAAATGTGTTGATAATTAAAAACGGCTTATCGTGGTGGTTTTAAGTCTTGCTTCTAAAACGAGGTTCACACAAATTTGGTTCTAAAAAATGTTTGTTTTGTTGTCCTAAAGCCCTAAATACAATAGTTGACGGTTCGAGAGATCAGAGAACAACTAAATAAACACTCGAAGCACGATTGTACCACATGTGTGTGTAACTTGAAGAATTATTACTTGGGCTCTAGCAGTGATTCTCAACCTGTTTTAACCCATTCTGACCTGAGATCAGATTCATACGAGGTTTCCACTGGACACACACTGGTCTGATTAACCCATTCTGACCTGAGATCAGATTCTAAAAATGTCAGTCGTTCTTCGAATTTTTCAAAAATAGCAGACCTACAAGCTCGTATCGCGCCACTCGGTGGCGCGATATGAGCTTGTAGATCTGCTATTTTTCAATAGGTAAAGCATAACATGATGCTAACACCAAAATGGGTGCCCGGTCAGAATGGGTTAATTTCAAGGACCCTCAGTTTGACATGCATTAGTTCTACAGACCCCCCCCCATTTAATGGCATTTATATCTCTGGGACCCCCAATTTATATTGTAATAAAATCAATGTTATAATTTAACTCTGAGAGCGTTTACAGGTCCATTTGGTTCCATCTGTACACTCTCAGAGTTACAGACCCATAAGGGTCCATTCGGTTCCAAAACTATCATTTAGCTGGGTGGGGACCCCCTGGAAGTCCCTCAAGGACCCCTGGGGGTCCCCGGACCCCAGTATCTTCTCCTGTCAAAAGGCATACAGAGAGTATTGTTGTGTGAGTTTATTTTCAGTGAAATAACAGACTGAATACTTACTGAATGTTTTGTTAATTATTATGTTTTTTTTTTTAGTTTTCTCTCTTTAAAAAAAAATGCATGTTATATTTTGTCTTGCTGAAGTCTTTGGTGGAAACGACAGTCCATAGCTGTGTGTTATGTGGCAAATATATACATATATGTATATATATATATATATATATATATATATATATATATATATATATATATATATATATATGATAGATAAACAACCCTCTGGTATCAGTAATTGAAATCCCCCCCAAAACAGTATTGTAGTTTTGTTAAAAGTTGGAATATATTTCAGTATCTCTAGTTTTGCTTACAGATTTTAGAATGAGCGGGAAAATAAAGTTTTATCGCTTACTTCTCTCAGCCAAAATTCAATTTTCTATGGCCTTTCTTCGAGGTTGCGTATAATTGGCAAAGCTATGAGTTTAAAGGTGTGATGCTGTAAAAACCTATAATGCAGTGTCTCGTAATGTTGTTTTTGGGTAAAAGCAACAGAAAAACAAACAAAAAAGGCATTTTCAACCTCAAGTATAACTGTAATCTTTAATAATAAATGTAAAGAATTTTATTTTTTATATCCATATTATACATGATATTGTAGAATTCTATGTTTGGCTTCAGTGCTTTCTGGGGTTGGTGGCGTTTTGCGATAAAGATGACACTGTAAAAGGTTTGTTAATATTAGTGATTATTGTTTTGTTTTGGAATGTGTAAGGGTGGGTGGGACCGCCGACACATTCATACCTTTTGACAAAAAAAACATGTTATCTCTGCATTCGTAACGTTTCCCATAAACACAATTCACCCAAAATAAAAGAGAATTATGCTTCAGTTAATGCTTCTCTGGGTCTGTTCACTGTACATTCTGTTTACTGTACATCTGTTTACTGTACATAATGTGGTACCAAATGAAATGCAGCAGGAAGTTTGGAAGCACTCGTTTTTGTTAACGCGTCGCGCTGCTGCCTCCTGCATTATGTTGCAAATTCGAAGCGGGTGGAACGCAGGGCCGTTCAGTGACGTACGACGAGCGCTTCCAAACTCCAGCACTTAAAAGAATATTCACCTGCACAGAATGTCTCGACAGAAAGTATCTCATAACAACATGTCTACGGTGGATTTTTATGAAAAACAAGCTCGGCAGATTGAAAGAGGATAATTCAAGCTTGGACTACAGCTGCAATGTTGGTGAGTTTAACGTCGTTTAAGACGAGCAGATCGCAAACCAAACGGGATGAGTGGGGAGTCAATGGAGGGTATTGCAACTCTAGATTCATCCCGTTATAAAAAAAAATCTAGAGTTGCAAATTGCGGCTATAGCATAGCCTACATGGAACAGAGCCTGCATTGATTCATATTCATATTCATATATATATATATTCATATTCATATTCATATTCATATATATATATATTCATATCATTGGTAACAGCTGTGACGTAAACTTGTGTCTGGAGACCCAATCTCCCAACCTACCTGGAAATGGCATTGAAAATGTAATACAATATAAATATACACATAATTATTCCATTCCGCTAACTGTCTTAGGCCGTTATTATTTCTTTGTTCAATTACCCATAGTATTGCTGTTAAGCTATGGGTGGGTCCATTTGGTGTGAGTAGGCATTTAGCAGACGAGTAGTACTTTAATGTACTAGAAGAGGAGAGTAATACTTGAATAGGCCGCGCGATGATAATAATTAAGTGTTAATACTTCTATCGGAGTGATTTTGGGTTGATGTTTCCGACCTCCATCCTGAATGTGATTGATTATGTCGGGAGAATTGGATCTTTTCTTTTGATTTTCAAAAATAGCTAAAGCATAACATGATGCTAACACCCCAAAATGGATTCCCGTTCAGAATGGGTTAAGGCAGATAAGGTTAATGAAATAATGATTAACTAATACATTAGTTAAGTATTGGTTAAGCATTATTTCATCACAATTCATCATTCATTCATGATGACTTACTTCATCATGAATTAACTGTAGTTAGTTAATCGTGATTCATGGCGTTCATGATTTCATTTATAGATCAGGTTTTTTTCGCCCAAATCTATGCCCAGGACGAGTGCTCACAGACGGGTAGGTTTAATGGGCAGACTCGGTCTCTCTGGAGGTAATTCTTCTCAATTCTATGCCCACGAAGAGTGCTCAAAGGTGGGTATAGGGGTCTGTCCGGAGCTCTCCCTGGTGCTTTATGGATCATTTTTGGACTCACCCATTTTTTACCTCCAGAGAGACCGAGTCTGCCCACTAACCCTACCCGTCCGTGAGCGCTCATCCTGGGTATAGATTTGGGCAAAATAAACAACACAACGGAGCGGAATAACTCATGGAATGGAACAGTTTGCCCATAATAATAATAAGGTAAGAAAACAACCCAAACCTCTAAAAAAAAAAAAAAAGTGTTCTTACCCTTTAATTAAGGGGAGTCCTCGAAATCCATCTATCCTATACTATGTTTACGCTGCACTTCCCTACATTGACCAGCAGATGGCTCCATATGTTGTCTGAACTTCTGGGCAGTATCACAGCCAGGCATGTACACACACACACACACACACACACCCTCAAATATCATGGAAACTAGGCTACTTTCATAATAAACAGTCTGTGTGTGTGTGTGTGTGTGTGTGTTGCCAAGCACTGTACTGCAGTGGTTCCCAAAGTGGGGTCCGTGGACCCCCTGGGGTCCTTGAGGGAGTTCCAGGGGGTCCCCCAGCTATTGCACATTTACTCCACTACAATTATTCATAGATAGAGTTTTTATTAACCCATTCCGACCTGAGATCAGATTCATACGAGGTTTCCACGGGACACACACTGGTCTGATTAACCCATTCTGACCTGAGATCAGATTATAAAAAATGTCAGTCGTTCTTCGATTTTTCAAAAAATAGCAGACCTACAAGCTCGTATCGCGCCACTCGGTGGCGCGCTATGAGCTTGTAGATCTGCTATTTTTCAATAGCTAAAGCATAACATGATGCCAACACCAAAATGGGTGCCCGGTCAGAATGGGTTAAAGTGTCCTACATCATAACATGCCCCGGGCCAGCCCCGCACAGGCTTACAGGACACTCACACAATTGTACATACATATATTATAATATTGTAATACTGTAGTTACTTTGTAGATTACCATACTGTACATTCAGTAACCACCACTTCAACCCTATAGATAGATTACGGCCGTTTGAAAATAGCAGATATACAAAGCTCTGTCTGTCTGTCTGTCTGTCTGTCTGTCTGTCTGTCTGTCTGTCTGTCTTGCCTGCCTGCCTGTCTGTCTGTCTGCCTGCCTGCCTGCCCGCCTGCCTGTCTGTCTGTCTGTCTGTCCCTCTCTCACCCTGTGCCTGTTGTGTGTTAAACAAAAATGCCTCGCCCGCCCTGCTCAATCGCCCCTTGCCGGACAACTGCTCTACTCTGACTCAAACGGATTAATTATGTCTCTCTCTCTCTCTCTCTCTCTCTCTCTCTCTCTCTCTCAGGCCGGATGAAAGCTCTCTTGGACACCCACTCAATACGCATACCATTCAGCCCGGACACACAGGAAGTCCTCTGTACTGGAGAGAGAGAGGGAGAGAGACAGAGAGAGAGAGGGAGAGAGACACAGAGAGACAGGGAGAGAGACACAGAGAGAGAGAGAGACAGAGAGAGAGAGGCGCCCTGGAGGAAAGTAACTAAATACATTTACGTCAACTATAAGTATATGTACTTTATGTGTTTGTTGACATGTTTCTCGGGGCCGATAAGGAGACTGACACGCTGTATTCCTCCAGATTCCATGTTAAAAGCGTGTTTTCAGACAGTTTCTCCGTTTAAAACCCATTCTGACCTGAGATCAGATTCATACCAGGTTTCCACTGCAGGACACACACTGTCTGATTAACCCATTCTGACCCGAGATCAGATTCTAAAAAATGTCAGTCGCTCTTCGATTTTTCAAAAATAGCAGATCTACAAGCTCGTGGCGCACCACTCGGTGGCGCGCTACGAGCTTGTAGGTCTGCTATTTTTCAATAGCTAAAGCATAACATGATGCTATAACACCAAAACGGGTTCCCGTTCAGAATGGGTTAAAACCCGCCTGGATATTTCCAGTCAATGTGACCGTTTGGCTCAGTCTGTACTTGGCCGGCTCTTTCCTCACATATATATATAAAAAGCCGATCTACAAGCTCACTGCACCGCCTCACACATGCAGCGTGAGGCGGTGCAGTGAGCTTGTAGATCGGCTATTTTCAGCTACTGTTATAATTCTTCCGCCGTCACTCTGTCTGTCTGTCGGAGAGCTCTCTGTAAGAGTGTTTTGCCCTCGTGACCCGAGTCCGGATAAGCGGTTTAAGAGGGATGGACTATAGTTACCCCCTCGTCTCCAACAACCCTCTGTTGATTGATTGATTGATTGATTGATTGAAGACCCCCTGCTTCAATCAATCAATCACATCGACTCACTGGGCCTTGGAACGTCTCACTGGGCCTTGGAACGTCTCACTGGGCCTTGGAACGACTCACTGGGCCTTGGAACGACTCACTGGGCCTTGGAACGTCTCACTGGGCCTTGGAACGTCTCTCCCCCCCCCCCCCCCCCCCCCCCCCCCCCCCCCAGGAGGAAGTCACTAACGTAGCTCTGGAGGAGAGGGGGAAGTCTGGGAGCTCTCTGGTGGAGCTGTTCATGCCCCCTGCGACCCGACTACGGTTAAGCGGTTGAAGATGGATGGACATTCATCGTTCAAGTAACCTTGATGGATGTTGTCATTTGTATGTACAGTATAGAACGAAAGCACAAGTCAATAGATGATAATATAATAATAATAATTATTATTATTATAATAATAATATCTCGTCCACAATATTTTATACTTTGTCCGTTTGACAAATAGCAGCTCTACACGCTCGCAAAACTCTTCATTTTTTTCTTACTTTCTTTCTTTTTTTTTTACTTAACCCATTCTGACCGGGCACTCGTTTTGGTGTTAGCATCATGTTATGCTTTAGCTATTGAAAAATAGCAGATCTACAAGCTCATAGCGCGCCACCGAGTGGCGCGCTACGAGCTTGTAGGTCTGCTATTTTTGAAAAATCGACAGAACGACTGACATTTTTAGAATCTGATCTCAGGTCAGAATGGGTTAATCAGACCCAGTGTGCGTCCAGTGGAAACCTCGTATGAATCTGATCTCAGGTCAGAATGGGTTAAAAGTAAAATGTTAAATATAGCCTAACAACGGGCCTCTTACTTGTTTGTATATAGTGGAGTATTTTCATGTTATTATACTGATACTTTTTTACTCGTGTTAAAAAACGAACAGAGTACTTTTTTTCCTCACTTTGGAGGGGAGGGGAGGGGAGGGGGGTGGGGGGGGGCGACAGAGTACAGAGGGAGAATGTTGTGAGGGGAGGGGAGGGGGGGGAGAGGGAGAGGGGGGGCTACAAGAGAGAGAGGGGGGGCTAAATCCGAGTCATGTGAAGCTCATGAGCGCTAACTAACCTACAAACAAAAAAAAAAGACTTCCAAACTGGAATCTTTTATTCCTCCTAATTTAACTTTATTTACCTCTTAAACCATTTTGTGCGGGAAGCCATTTTGGTGTTATAGCATCATGTCGTGCTTTAGCTGTTGAAAAATAGCAGATCTACAAGCTCGTAGCGCGCCACCGAGTGGCGCGCTACGAGCTTGTAGGTCTGCTATTTTTGAAAAATCGAAGAGCGACTGACGTAGAAGGACATTTTTAGAATCTGATCTCAGGTCAGAATGGGTTAACCCATTTAGACCTGAGGACGATTCTACAAAATTTGTAGAATTGAAGATTTGAGTTAAAAACGTTCACTCTGAAAGAATATATATTCATTAAGATTTGAGTTAAAAACGTTACACTCTGAAAGAATATATATTCATTAAGATTTGAGTTAAAAACGTTACACTCTGAAAGAATATGTATTCATTAAGATTTGAGTTAAAACGTTACACTCTGAAAGAATATATATTCATTAAGATTTGCGCCGCATGCATTTTCACGATTTTTCAAAAAATAGCAGATCTACAAGCTCGTAGCGCTATACGAGCTTGTAGATCTGCTCTTTTTCAACATGGCTAAATGCATTACATAATGCTTTAAAACACCAAAAGGGGTTCCCGCCCTGAGTGGATTAAATCTCCAAGACCTCATTCCGTTGTTGATTCACTCACGGTGGGTTTTCTTCGCTCTAGACGTCGGACCGACCGACGGACAGACAGACAGACAGACAGACAGACAGACAGACAGACAGCCCGACAGACAGACAGACAGACAGACAGACAGACAGACAGACAGACAGACGGCCCGACGGTCACAACACCATTGAAGCAAAAACACAAATGTTTGGGTGGGATTTAGAGACGGGAAGAACCACAGTTTTTCTTTCGACAAGATTGAGTTTTATAAAATCAAATCTAAATGACGGCGAGGGTGGAAGGAGGAAGCGTGCTGTCTCCACCACGACAAAGGGCCTGGTTGTTTGTTTGTTTTGCGTCGGGCCGGCTGGAGGCTGTCCCGACAGGATTGAGATGATGAATTTATTTGGCTGTCCCGACAGGATTGAGATGATGAATTTATTTGGCTGTCCCGACAGGATTGAGATGATGAATTTATTTGGCTGTCCCGACAGGATTGAGATGATGAATTTATTTGGCTGTCCCGACAGGATTGAGATGATGAATTTATTTGGCTGTCCCGACAGGATTGAGATGATGAATTTATTTGTCTGTCCCGACAGGATTGAGATGATGAATTTATTTGGCTGTCCCGACAGGATTGAGATGATGAATTTATTTGGCTGTCCCGACAGGATTGAGATGATGAATTTATTTGGCTGTCCCGACAGGATTGAGATGATGAATTTATTTGGCTGTCCCGACAGGATTGAGATGATGAATTTATTTGTCTGTCCCGACAGGATTGAGATGATGAATTTATTTGGCTGTCCCGACAGGATTGAGATGATGAATTTATTTGTCTGTCCCGACAGGATTGAGATGATTAATTTATTTGGCTGTCCCGACAGGATTGAGATGATGAATTTATTTGGCTGTCCCGACAGGATTGAGATGATGAATTTATTTGGCTGTCCCGACAGGATTGAGATGATGAATTTATTTGTCTGTCCCGACAGGATTGAGATGATGAATTTATTTGGCTGTCCCGACAGGATTGAGATGATGAATTTATTTGGCTGTCCCGACAGGATTGAGATGATGAATTTTTTTGGCTGTCCCGACAGGATTGAGATGATGAATTTATTTGGCTGTCCCGACAGGATTGAGAGGATGAATTTATTTGGCTGTCCCGACAGGATTGAGAGGATGAATTTATTTGGCTGTCCCGACAGGATTGAGATGATGAATTTATTTGGCTGTCCCGACAGGATTGAGATGATGAATTTATTTGGCTGTCCCGACAGGATTGAGATGATGAATTTATTTGGCTGTCCCGACAGGATTGAGATGATGAATTTATTTGGCTGTCCCGACAGGATTGAGATGATGAATTTATTTGGCTGTCCCGACAGGATTGAGATGATGAATTTATTTGTCTGTCCCGACAGGATTGAGATGATGAATTTATTTGTCTGTCCCGACAGGATT
Source organism: Protomyctophum bolini (assembly GCF_963924005.1). Lineage (NCBI taxonomy): Eukaryota > Metazoa > Chordata > Actinopteri > Myctophiformes > Myctophidae > Protomyctophum > Protomyctophum bolini. The sequence goes on along the minus strand of NC_137867.1, from coordinate 48,966,816 downwards.
GAGATGATGAATTTATTTGTCTGTCCCGACAGGATTGAGATGATGAATTTATTTGTCTGTCCCGACAGGATTGAGATGATGAATTTATTTGGCTGTCCCGACAGGATTGAGATGATGAATTTATTTGGCTGTCCCGACAGGATTGAGATGATGACTTTATTTGGCTGTCCCGACAGGATTGAGATGATGAATTTATTTGGCTGTCCCGACAGGATTGAGATGATGAATTTATTTGGCTGTCCCGACAGGATTGAGATGATGAATTTATTTGGCTGTCCCGACAGGATTGAGATGATGAATTTATTTGGCTGTCCCGACAGGATTGAGATGATGAATTTATTTGTCTGTCCCGACAGGATTGAGATGATGAATTTATTTGGCTGTCCCGACAGGATTGAGATGATGAATTTATTTGGCTGTCCCGACAGCCAAGTGAGGCAGCGGTGGCCGAACGGTTTGCGGAGCGGTCTTGATATCGGAAGGTCGCTATAGTTCGTATCCCCGGACCGGCACGTTAAAATTATACCACCGCTGATTTGCCCTTGAGCAAGGCATTTAACCCCTACCATGAAATGTTCTATGAGCAGGGC
>NC_137867.1:48946226-48951226 GCF_963924005.1 Protomyctophum bolini | reverse complement strand
CCACTGCATGGCCACATGTGAGTCAAACACACGTATGGCTTTGAGTTGTGGCTTCCCACAGCTCCCAGTGTGTGCGTGCGTGCGTGCGTGCGTGCGTGCGTGCGTGCGTGCGTGCGTCTGCATGTGTGTGCGTGCGTGCCTCCATGCGTGCGTGCGTCTGCATGTGTGTGTGTGTGTGTGTGTGCGTGCCTGTGTGTGCGTGCGTGCGTGCCTCCATGCGTGCGTGCCTGCGTCTGCCTGTGTGTGTGTGTGTGTGTGTGTGTGTGCGTCTGCCTGTGTGTGCGTGTGTGTGCGTGCCTGCGTGTGTGTGTGTGCGTGTGCGTCTGCCTGTGTGTGTGTGTGCGTGCGTGTGCATGCGTGCGTGTGTGTGTGTGTGTGTGTGTGTGTGTGTGTGTGTGTGTGTGTGTGTGTGTGTGTGTGTGTGTGTGTGTGTGTGTGCAGAGACTCTCCCGTGCTGGTCTTTGGGTGGATGTTGTTTCTAACAACACAGCTGATCTCCTCTGCTGACCACATGTGACCAAAGTCAACCACTTAAATACTACATTCCGTGTAATACCGGCTCCACCGTGTACCGCAGAGTACACAGAGTATACTCAGAGTACACAGAGTATACTCAGAGTACACAGAGTATACTCAGAGTACACAGAGTATACTCAGAGTACACAGAGTATACTCAGAGTACACAGAGTACTCAGAGTGGACAGAGTACTCAAACACAGACCGTATATATAATACTTCAAAGCAGTGTTGTTTTCGTCGACTAAAACTAAGACAAAGACTGTTCGTCGAGTATACCTTTTTCCACTGACGAAAACTAAATGGAGACTAAATGAAAACTAAGATATATGGTGACTAAAGTCTACAGAAATGATATATGGTGACTAAAGTCTACAGAAATGACTCAGATTTGACTTCAGACATATATAGTGAGGACAAAGTCCGATCTCTTCATATAACTGTTCCTCACTAATGCTCCTTATAATACTGTAATCATTTACTGTGTCTGTGTCTCAGAGGATGGCTGTGGACAGTTCATCAACCTGCCTAATACTGTACTGTACTGGGTCTGTGTCTCAGAGGATGGCTGTGGACAGTTCATCAACCTGCCTAATACTGTACTGTACTGCTGGGTCTGTGTCTCAGAGGATGGCTGTGGACAGTTCATCAACCTGCCTAATACTGTACTGTACTGCTGTGTCTGTGTCTCAGAGGATGGCTGTGGACAGTTCATCAACCTGTCTAATACTGTACTGTACTGGGTCTGTGTCTCAGAGGATGGCTGTGGACAGTTCATCAACCTGCCTAATACTGTACTGTACTGCTGGGTCTGTGTCTCAGAGGATGGCTGTGGACAGTTCATCAACCTGTCTAATACTGTACTGTACTGGGTCTGTGTCTCAGAGGATGGCTGTGGACAGTTCATCAACCTGCCTAATACTGTACTGTACTGCTGGGTCTGTGTCTCAGAGGATGGCTGTGGACAGTTCATCAACCTGTCTAATACTGTACGTGTCACAGCGGTGTCACAGCGGCCTTTACCGCGTGTCACAGCGGCCTTTACAGCGTGTCACAGCGGCCTTTACCACGTGTCACAGCGGCCTTTACCGCGTGTCACAGCGGCCTTTACCGCGTGTCACAGCGGCCTTTACAGCGTGTCACAGCGGCCTTTACAGCGTGTCACAGCGGCCTTTACCACGTGTCACAGCGGCCTTTACAGCGTGTCACAGCGGCCTTTACCACGTGTCACAGCGGCCTTTACCGCGTGTCACAGCGGCCTTTACCGCGTGTCACAGCGGCCTTTACCGCGTGTCACAGCGGCCTTTACGGCGTGCCACTGCCACTCCGATTTCTCCGGCTGACCTCCTTCTCCTCCTCCCCTCATTCGTGAACAAGACCCCGAGATACTTTAAAAAAATGGACGTAATACCTCATTCCCTGATTACTTAATCCATGGGTTTCCTCCTGCTGAGAGAACCATGACGTCACCACGTTCATGAATTTCAACCACAAAAAGATCGCATGAAAAGTTGAAAACAGTCCCGTCCACTTCTCGTACATGCACAGTATATGTAAACCTGTGATTATGTGACGGTATATAGAAATCTTTGTTGACTGAAATGCAAATGACAAAATGTACAGCATAATCGGCTATAGTATACTGTACAGCGACAGAAATAGATCACGCTATCTCAAGAATATGCTAGCAAGAATGTAGCGCGTGGTTCATGATAACACTACATAGACCAGTGGTTCTCAAACGTCTTCATGTCAAGGACCCACAAAATGGACACTCATTTGCCCCGCGGACCCCCCCGTTTGAAAAGATATGCCAGGGACCCCCCCGTTTGAAAAGATATGCCAGGGACCCCCCCGTTTGAAAAGATATGCCAGGGACCCCCCCGTTTGAAAAGATATGCCAGGGACCCCCCGTTTGAAAAGATATGCCAGGGACCCCCCCGTTTGAAAAGATATGCCAGGGACCCCCCTGTTTGAAAAGATATGCCAGGGACCCCCCCGTTTGAAAAGATATGCCAGGGACCCCCCGTTTGAAAAGATATGCCAGGGACCCCCCGTTTGAAAAGATATGCCAGGGACCCCCCCGTTTGAAAAGATATGCCAGGGACCCCCCCGTTTGAAAAGATATGCCAGGGACCCCCCCGTTTGAAAAGATATGCCAGGGACCCCCCGTTTGAAAAGATATGCCAGGGACCCCCCCGTTTGAAAAGATATGCCAGGGACCCCCCCGTTTGAAAAGATATGCCAGGGACCCCCCATTTGAAAAGATATGCCAGGGACCCCCCCGTTTGAAAAGATATGCCAGGGACCCCCCCGTTTGAAAAGATATGCCAGGGACCCCCCCGTTTGAAAAGATATGCCAGGGACCCCCCGTTTGAAAAGATATGCCAGGGACCCCTCCGTTTGAAAAGATATGCCAGGGACCCCCCCGTTTGAAAAGATATGCCAGGGACTTGCAATACCCTCCATCAACTTCCTATGCATGTTTTTTGGTTTGTGATCTCCTGGTCTTAAATGACGTTAAACTCACCAACATTGCAGCTGCAGTCCAAGCTTGAATTATCCTCTTTCAATCTGGTGTCGCTTGTTTATCATAAAAGTCCCCCGTAGAGATGTTATGAGCTACTTTCTGTACAAAATATTCCACAACTATTATTCCGAGCCGCCATCTTGGATTTTTTCAACGTGCCATAAAACAAGACGTGAGGGGGAGCGCTTGTTTAATAGAATCTTACCTGAGGTAAGACACCCAAAGAAGAGGCCGACACCCTAGGGAGGGAGGGACGCTATTAAAAGTTGGGACTTTTATGATAAACAAGCGACAGCAGATTGAAAGAGGATAATTCAAGCTTGGACTGCAGCTGCAAAGTTGGTGAGTTTAACGTCATTTAAGACCAGGAGATCACAAACCAAAAAACATGCATATAGGAAGTTGATGGAGGGTATTGCAACTCTGGATTCAGCCCATTGTAAAAAAAATCTAGAGTTGCAAATTGCGGCTAAGGTTTCACATGCATTACAGTCTATACGGACCCCCCATTTAAAGCCATTTCCTATCTCTGGGACTCATTTATATTATTGTAAAATCTATATTCAGGCCTGACGTCGAAAAATTAAAATAAAAACGTTTTCTAAATCATGACAGTTTTCGGAAAGATGTGAGGCACATTTTAACGATTAAAAAATAAATAAATAGCAGACCTACAAGTTCATTGAATGAATGTTGTTTTCGATGAATGGAAATGCTGTTGCTTTTTTGTTTTGAAATAAATAAAACAAAAACAACATAATGAAATAGAAAAACGAATAAACAAATCGTCACAACATTAAGGTATTTGATGGAAAATAATCATGACAAAGTCAATAGGCCTATTTTGCTCCAGCCCTATGAAACAATGAAACAATGAAACAAAGTAACCAAATGGACCTTTGAGGGCCCGTTGTGTGCTGTCCTGTAGCAACAATGTAACAACAGTCAGTGTCAAGTAACTTTCTTTAGTTACATTGTCGCTCTCTATACACTTTATTAATTATTCCAAAACGGGGATGTGTGATTGGCTCCCGGCGCGTATGACGTAGATGGGGGGCGGTTCCTGTCCGCCAGGCAGGGGCAGTCATTCCGTCTCTGGCCGCCGATGCGAGCACACCGTCCGTCTGTCTGCGCGCGGAGACAGTAGACACACACACACACACACACACACACACACTGGAAAAACCACGACGAAAGAAGAAAAAAACAACATCTGGATGAATGTGGGATCAAATAACGTCTGGACCGGCTCCTCCTCGTAGACTTTTATTAAAGTTTTCTTTATTTTCTCGTGTCTGAACATCGACACAACGCGGCGGGACATCGAGAGGGTTCTCCTAAAAAAAAACCCACACAACCCCAGCCTGTCTGTCTGTCTGTCTGGGAGGAGGAGAAGGAGGAAAAAAAATCACTGGAGTTCGCTCAGTCCTCCCAAGATGAACCTCGGTCATCGGACAGTGCCCGCCACACTCCTGGTAAGTTTAGACTTAACTATAAAACAACACACGGTCTTTATATTCTGCTCGATATTAACACTGCACGTTATATGTTCCTAATTAAATATCTCCCGTGTTGGTCGAGAAAGTGTCGTAAAAGTGCATAAGAGACAGACCAGTAGCCCTTTTCCTTTTAGATAAGAGCTCGTGGAGTTTGAATCATGGCGTGGTGTTTGGTGTGGCTTTACAATAATGACCAGAGAGACACCCTTTCCCTTTCCCTTTCCTATAACTATCAGAATGTTACTCTAGCGTCTTGTCCACGAACATATTATTATGTTTCCTAAATGTCTTCTCCGTGTTGGTCGAAAGGGTGTCGTAAAAGTGCATAATAGTATAGCCTTTCCTTCCCTTCCCACCATAGATAGATAGATAGATAGATAGATAGACCACAGACACCCTTCCCTAACTAACTAACTAATTACGGTAATTATAACTAACTCACTGCTATCCACGCG
>NC_137867.1:48911226-48943726 GCF_963924005.1 Protomyctophum bolini | reverse complement strand
ACCTCATGTTTCTATGTCAGTGGTTCTCACAGGGTTAAACCCTCATGTTTCTATATCAGTGGTTCTCACAGGGTTAAAACCCTATGTTTCTATATCAGTGGTTCTCACAGGGTTAAAACCCTATGTTTCTATATCCGTGGTTCTCACAGGGTTAAAACCTCATGTTTCTATGTCAGTGGTTCTCACAGGGTTAAAACCCTATGTTTCTATATCAGTGGTTCTCACAGGGTTAAAACCTCATGTTTCTATGTCAGTGGTTCTCACAGGGTTAAACCCTCATGTTTCTATATCAGTGGTTCTCACAGGGTTAAAACCTCATGTTTCTATATCAGTGGTTCTCACAGGGTTAAACCCTCATGTTTCTATATCAGTGGTTCTCACAGGGTTAAAACCTCATGTTTCTATATCAGTGGTTCTCACAGGGTTAAAACCTCATGTTTCTATATCAGTCGTTCTCAAACATTTTCATGTCAAGGACCCCCCAAAAAAATATGTATTTGTCCGCCGACCCCCGTCTGAAAATATGTAGTTCCAGGAACAAAGAGTTGAGTTAAAAACGTTCGCTCTGAAATAATATATTATTCAATGATTTCCGCCACATTTTCACGATTTTTCAAAAATAGCAGACCTACAACAAGCTCATAGCTCGGCACCCATTTTGGGGCGGGAACCCCTTTTGGTGTTAGCATCACGCTATATGCTTTAGCTATTGAAAAATACGACTGACATAATAGAAACACAGCTTTTTCAGAAAACTGTCAGGATGTGGAAGACGTTTTTAGAATCTGATCTCAGGTCAGAACGGGTTAAAACACCAAAAGGGGTTCCCGACGTACAGAAGAGCTTGAGCCATTATTATAATGCTGTGTAATTATATGCAGAAAATAGTGAAACTTACAGCGGATCCAAAGCCAAGTTCACAACAAGGCATGTTGTTGGGAGCCTTTTGTAGATTCTATTGCTATTTTTTTCTTCCAATTCAATTCAATTCAAACTTTATTCAAGACACTCACAGGGGGGTCCATAGGGCAGAACACATCAAACATAAAAACACAAAAGTAAACAAACTATAAATAAAATAAACAAAATATAAACAAACAAACTATCTCTGTACATACAGGCTAGAACGCCAGTGGCTCCACAGCTTAGATGATAGTCTGACAGAGCTCTTAGCAGGGTTAGATTCTATTCTATTCTATTGCTATGTTCCACCTCTGATGCCATCATGCCCGAAGGATGGTTTGATTACTACTACTCGTGAAACGATCAATTGGTGATCGGTCTCTTTAAATTTATTTAAATTTGATTTATTCGATGAACTGTTGATGAACTGTTTCAGTATAAAGTAATTCCAGTATAAAGTCATTCCAGTATTTCAGTATAAAGTCATTCCAGTATAAAGTCATTCCAGTATAAAGTCATTCCAGTATAAAGTCATTCCAGTATAAAGTCATTCCAGTATAAAGTCATTCCAGTATAAAGTCATTCCAGTATAAAGTCATTCCAGTATAAAGTCATTCCAGTATAAAGTCATTCCAGTATTCCAGTATAAAGTCATTCCAGTATTTCAGTATAAAGTCATTCCAGTATAAAGTCATTCCAGTATAAAGTCATTCCAGTATAAAGTCATTCCAGTATAAAGTCATTCCAGTATTCCAGTATAAAGTCATTCCAGTATTTCAGTATAAAGTCATTCCAGTATTCCAGTATAAAGTCATTCCAGTATTCCAGTATAAAGTCATTCCAGTATTCCAGTATTCCAGTATAAAGTCATTCCAGTATAAAGTCATTCCAGTATTCCAGTATTCCAGTATAAAGTCAGTCCAGTATTCCAGTATAAAGTCAGTCCAGTATTCCAGTATAAAGTCATTCCAGTATTTCAGTATAAAGTCATTTCAGTATAAAGTCATTTCAGTATAAAGTCATTCCAGTATAAAGTCATTCCAGTATTCCAGTATTCCAGTATAAAGTCATTTCAGTATAAAGTCATTCCAGTATAAAGTCATTCCAGTATTCCAGTATTCCAGTATAAAGTCATTTCAGTATAAAGTCATTCCAGTATAAAGTCATTCCAGTATTCCAGTATTCCAGTATAAAGTCAGTCCAGTATTCCAGTATAAAGTCATTCCAGTATTTCAGTATAAAGTCATTCCAGTATAAAGTCATTCCAGACAGTATTCCAGTATAAAGTCATTCCAGTATTCCAGTATAAAGTCATTCCAGTATTTCAGTATAAAGTAATTCCAGTATAAAGTCAGTCCAGTATTCCAGTATTCCAGTATAAAGTCATTCCAGTATTCCAGTATTCCAGTATTCCAGTATAAAGTCATTTCCACACACAAGACCTCCATTCACTGCTAGGCTGTTGTTTTTTCCAAATGCGCTGCTGGCCAAAAAAACCTGTGACTCTATAAATAGTTTACCATGCTTAACCGTGAGACCTTAAAGGCCTTAAGCAACTTTAACTGTACATAAATAAAAGACCTGCTGGATAAATTATGATGAAATGCACGAAGGGGGGGGGGGGGGGGAACGTCCCAGGAATTAGTCTCATGTGGAACACGAGGGGTGGTTTTCTGTTTTCTGTGACAATAACGTTGATTCTGTACGTGGCTCACTGTGGCGTCTCGCACGCAAGGCTGCTTCTGACAGCCATTTTAGTTTTAGTCATAAGTCTCCTGGAGTAGTTTTTCGTTTAGTTGTAGTCACCCGGAATGTTTTAGTGTTGGTCTAGTTTTAGTCGACTAAATGTCGTAAGATTTTAGTCGACTAAAATCTACAGTTGATTTAATCGACTAAGATGTATTTTTGGCAGAGCTATTACACTTGCTGAAAATAGCCGATATACAAGCTACAAGCTACAACAATGTTGTGACATTTTGATGATATTTAGCCTCTCAGACCCAAAACGAAAGAATATTTTGTGTTCGTTGGATCAGATTTTGTCCACAGTTCCATGTCTGTACCATTATTAGAGGCTGTATTGATGTTGGTACCATTTTTAGAGACAACAGGCTGTATTGATGTTGGTACCATTTTTAGAGACAACGGGTTGTATTGATGTTGGTACCATTTTTAGAGACAACAGGTTGTATTGATGTTGGTACCATTAGGAGAGACAACAGGTTGTATTGATGTTGGTACCATTAGGAGAGACAACAGGTTGTATTGATGTTGGTACCATTTTTAGAGATAACAGGTTGTATTGATGTTGGTACCATTAGGAGAGATGACAGGTTGTATTGATGTTGGTACCATTAGGAGAGACAACAGGTTGTATTGATGTTGGTACCATTAGGAGAGACAACATGATGTTGGTACCATTAGGAGAGACAACAGGTTGTATTGATGTTGGTACCATTAGGAGAGACAACATGATGTTGGTACCATTAGGAGAGACAACATGATGATGGTACCATTAGGAGAGACAACATGATGTTGGTACCATTAGGAGAGACAACATGATGTTGGTACCATTAGAAGAGACAACATGATGTTGGTACCATTAGGAGAGACAACATGATGTTGGTACCATTAGGAGAGACAACATGATGTTGGTACCATTAGAAGAGACAACATGATGTTGGTACCATTAGGAGAGACAACATGATGTTGGTACCATTAGGAGAGACAACAGGTTGTATTGGTGTTGGTACCATTAGGAGAGACAACATGATGTTGGTACCATTAGGAGAGACAACATGATGTTGGTACCATTAGGAGAGACAACATGATGTTGGTACCATTAGGAGAGACAACATGATGTTGGTACCATTAGAAGAGACAACAGGTTGTATTGGTGTTGGTACCATTAGGAGAGACAACATGATGTTGGTACCATTAGAAGAGACAACATGATGTTGGTACCATTAGAAGAGACAACATGATGTTGGTACCATTAGGAGAGACAACATGATGTGGTACCATTAGGAGAGACAACATGATGTTGGTACCATTAGAAGAGACAACATGATGTTGGTACCATTAGGAGAGACAACATGATGTTGGTACCATTAGGAGAGACAACATGATGTTGGTACCATTAGAAGAGACAACATGATGTTGGTACCATTAGGAGAGACAACATGATGTGGTACCATTAGGAGAGACAACATGATGTGGTACCATTAGGAGAGACAACATGATGTGGTACCATTAGGAGAGACAACATGATGTTGGTACCATTAGAAGAGACAACATGATGTTGGTACCATTAGAAGAGACAACATGATGTTGGTACCATTAGGAGAGACAACATGATGTTGGTACCATTAGGAGAGACAACATGATGTTGGTACCATTAGGAGAGACAACATGATGTTGGTACCATTAGGAGAGACAACGTGATGTTGGTACCATTAGGAGAGACAACGTGATGTTGGTACCATTAGGAGAGACAACAGGTTGTATTGATGTTGGTACCATTAGGAGAGACAACATGATGTTGGTACCATTAGGAGAGACAACATGATGTTGGTACCATTAGGAGAGACAACATGATGTTGGTACCATTAGGAGAGACAACATGATGTTGGTACCATTAGGAGAGACAACATGATGTTGGTACCATTAGGAGAGACAACATGATGTTGGTACCATTAGGAGAGACAACATGATGTTGGTACCATTAGGAGAGACAACATGATGTTGGTACCATTAGGAGAGACAACATGATGTTGGTACCATTAGGAGAGACAACATGATGTTGGTACCATTAGGAGAGACAACATGATGTTGGTACCATTAGGAGAGACAACATGATGTTGGTACCATTAGGAGAGACAACATGATGTTGGTACCATTAGGAGAGACAACATGATGTTGGTACCATTAGGAGAGACAACATGATGATGGTACCATTAGGAGAGACAACATGATGATGGTACCATTAGGAGAGACAACATGGTGTTGGTACCATTAGGAGAGACAACATGGTGTTGGTACCATTAGGAGAGACAACATGATGTTGGTACCGTTAGGAGAGACAACATGATGATGGTACCGTTAGGAGAGACAACATGATGATGGTACCATTAGGAGAGACAACATGGTGTTGGTACCATTAGGAGAGACAACATGGTGTTGGTACCATTAGGAGAGACAACATGATGTTGGTACCATTAGGAGAGACAACATGATGTTGGTACCATTAGGAGAGACAACATGATGTTGGTACCATTAGGAGAGACAACATGATGTTGGTACCATTAGGAGAGAGAACATGATGTTGGTACCATTAGGAGAGACAACATGATGTTGGTACCATTAGGAGAGACAACATGATGTTGGTACCATTAGGAGAGACAACATGATGTTGGTACCATCAGGAGAGACAACATGATGTTGGTACCATCAGGAGAGACAACATGATGTTGGTACCATTAGGAGAGACAACATGATGTTGGTACCATTAGGAGAGACAACATGATGTTGGTACCATTAGGAGAGACAACATGATGTTGGTACCATTAGGAGAGACAACATGATGTTGGTACCATTAGGAGAGACAACATGATGTTGGTACCATTAGGAGAGACAACATGATGTTGGTACCATTAGGAGAGACAACATGATGTTGGTACCATTAGGAGAGACAACATGATGTTGGTACCATTAGGAGAGACAACATGATGTTGGTACCATTAGGAGAGACAACATGATGTTGGTACCATTAGGAGAGACAACATGATGTTGGTACCATCAGGAGAGACAACATGATGTTGGTACCATTAGGAGAGACAACATGATGTTGGTACCATCAGGAGAGACAACATGATGTTGGTACCATCAGGAGAGACAACATGATGTTGGTACCATTAGAAGAGACAACATGATGTTGGTACCATTAGGAGAGACAACATGATGTTGGTACCATTAGGAGAGACAACATGATGTTGGTACCATTAGGAGAGACAACATGATGTTGGTACCATTAGGAGAGACAATATGATGTTGGTACCATTAGGAGAGACAACATGATGTTGGTACTATTAGGAGAGACAACATGATGTTGGTACCATTAGGAGAGACAACATGATGTTGGTACCATTAGAAGAGACAACATGATGTTGGTACCATTAGGAGAGACAACATGATGTTGGTACCATTAGGAGAGACAACATGATGTTGGTACCATTAGAAGAGACAACATGATGTTGGTACCATTAGGAGAGACAACATGATGTTGGTACCATTAGGAGAGACAACATGATGTTGGTACCATTAGGAGAGACAACATGATGTTGGTACCATTAGGAGAGACAACATGATGTTGGTACCATTAGGAGAGACAACATGATGTTGGTACCATTAGGAGAGACAACATGATGTTGGTACCATTAGGAGAGACAACATGATGTTGGTACCATCAGGAGAGACAACATGATGTTGGTACCATTAGGAGAGACAACATGATGTTGGTACCATTAGAAGAGACAACATGATGTTGGTACCATTAGGAGAGACAACATGATGTTGGTACCATTAGGAGAGACAACATGATGTTGGTACCATTAGGAGAGACAACATGATGTTGGTACCATTAGGAGAGACAACATGATGTTGGTACCATCAGGAGAGACAACATGATGTTGGTACCATTAGGAGAGACAACATGATGTTGGTACCATTAGAAGAGACAACATGATGTTGGTACCATTAGGAGAGACAACATGATGTTGGTACCATTAGGAGAGACAACATGATGTTGGTACCATCAGGAGAGACAACATGATGTTGGTACCATTAGGAGAGACAACATGATGTTGGTACCATCAGGAGAGACAACAGGTCAAACGTTGATCGAAATAAACAGTTCTTCTGCATTCTCTGATTGTCTAGTCCTCTTCTAAATTAACTAAGCAATGCAGATGTTTATAGTTAAACGATAATTTAACTCTCTCTCTCTCTCTCTCTCTCTCTCTCTCGAGCGTGTCAAATTAATGCTATAGTATTGAGGTCAAAGCTTATATAGATTATATAAGTGAATAAACGTTTGACCTCGAGGGACAGTGGGTCGGTCTTGAAGTCCAGAGAGGTGTGGTCGTCCGTTCGTCTGCCCTCTTCCGTCCTACAAGTCGTGCATTGTTCCGTGACTGGGGGGGGGGGGGGGGGGGGGCAGTATCATTGTTTATCTGTTGTATAAACCACTGGTCCTTCTGGAATGGAGACCACTCCGCTGTGTGTGTGTGTGTGTGCGCGCGTGTGTGCGCGCACGCGCGTGTGTGTGTGTGTTTTAACTTGATGCATTATACTCGAGCAGACTACTGTACTGTACTGTACTGTACTGTACTGTACTGTACTGTACTGTACTGTACTGCGACGCATTGTGGGCTTGTAGATCGGCTATTTTCAGCGTGCAACCAAGTGTAAAATGACTTATACTGGATCTCTTGTCCACTATAGTCCCTTCCTAACATTTTAGTCTAGTTATTTTATTTGTCGACAAAATTGACAGTATATTAAGTTTAGTTTTTTAGTTTTGGTCACCATAGCTTAGTTTAAATGTAGTTTCCATTTAGTTTTGGTCACCATAGCTCAGTTTAAATGTAGTTTTCATTTAGTTTTGGTCACCATAGCTTAGTTTAAATGTAGTTTTCATTTAGTTTTGGTCACCATAGCTTAGTTTAAATGTAGTTTTCATTTAGTTTTGGTCACCATAGCTCAGTTTAAATGTAGTTTCCATTTAGTTTTGGTCACCATAGCTCAGTTTAAATGTAGTTTTCATTTAGTTTTGGTCACCATAGCTCAGTTTAAATGTAGTTTCCATTTAGTTTTGGTCACCATAGCTTAGTTTTTATTTAGTTTCCATTTACACAACAGTGCTGTAGAGTAGATGTACTCAACAACACTGCTGTAGAGTAGATGTACTCGGTCAGTAAACTTCCTGTGTTCTCGTACACAGATCCACTGATAGGCGGCGGTCTGATAGGCGGCGGTGGCATCAATTTTCTTTCGGGAGACTTTGCTGATTATTTGCACAAGATTCCTATCTGTGTTAGCTACTGAACTATAGCGTACAGCGTACAGTCTGGTGGGGGGGGTGGCTTCCAAGTTCCAACCACAGAGAACGGAAATAATTATTCTCCGTCCTGCTTTCTGGGTTGTGGAAGTTAGAGATGCACAGTTGTTGTTGTTTTTGTTTTTTAGTTAAATGTTACTTTCCTAGTTTCCTCCTGAAGTATGGGATGCAATGCAAGTGTCTGTCTGTCTGTCTGTCTGTCTGTCTGTCTGTCTGTCTGTCTGTCTGTCTGTCTGTCTGTCTGTCTGTCTGTCTGTCTGTCTGTCTGTCCCTCTCCCTCTCCCTCTCCCTCTTCCTCTCCCTCTCCCTCTCTCTCTCTCTCTCTCTCTCTCTCCCTCTCCCTCTCTCTCCCTCTCCCTCTCTCTCTCTCCCTCTCCCTCTCGGCCCGTCTGGGAAAACCAAACGATGTGTGTTCAGTTTGTGGTGAAGTTGAACAACATGGTGGTCAGTGAGTGGTTGGCTCGCTGCACAGTGCTGTGTAACCTAATGTTGGTCAGCCAGCCAGCCAGTCAGTGAACAACATGGTGGCCAGCCAGCCAGTCAGTCAGCCAGTCAGTCAGTGAACAACATGGTGGCCAGCCAGTCAGCCAGTCAGTCAGTCAGTGAACAACATGGTGGCCAGCCAGCCAGTCAGCCAGTCAGTCAGTGAACAACATGGTGGCCAGCCAGTCAGCCAGTCAGTCAGTCAGTGAACAACATGGTGGCCAGCCAGCCAGTCAGCCAGTCAGTCAGTGAACAACATGGTGGCCAGCCAGTCAGCCAGTCAGTCAGTCAGTGAACAACATGGTGGCCAGCCAGCCAGTCAGCCAGTCAGTCAGTGAACAACATGGTGGCCAGCCAGTCAGCCAGTCAGTCAGTCAGTGAACAACATGGTGGCCAGCCAGCCAGTCTGTGTTTGAGTGGCTGAGCGCTGTGTAACTTATTGTTGGTGGTTAGCGTGAAGAGTCTCTCGATGGTAAATGATTTTCCAGGAGTCGATCAACAACCCTCTTGAAGTAGCTATTGAGTTGAGATAGACACTAACAGAGGGCTCTGGTGTCAGATAGATTGCTCTCTCTCTCTCTCTCTCTCTCTCTCTCTCTCTTTAGATAGATAGATAGATAGATAGATAGATAGATTGATAGATTGATTGATAGATATATAGTCCACCTAACTGCATTTTTGAGGTTTTAGATTTCTTTCTGCCCATATTATATCCGTGCTATTGACTCTACTATTGAACACCTTTTACGTTAGTTAACCCATTCTGACCTGAGATCAGATTCTAACGCACAGAAGAATGGTGGTTCTTTAACGCATTTTGACCCGAGATCAGATTCTAAAAGTGTCTTCTACATCCTGACAGTTGTCTAAAATAGGGGGGGGGGAGGGGGGTCCCTGGAACAACATATTATTATATATATGTTTGGTAGTCCTTGACATGAAAACATGGGGTCTCTCTCAAAACTGTCAGGATTTAGACAACTTTTATAGAATTGGTCCTGAGGTCTAACGCTCCACACACGCACCACCCAGAGACTCTGGCTCCTCTCAAACGAAACCTTAGAACTCGTTTGAGAACTGCAGACTCACTCCTAATGTTCGTAATCTGAAGACGTCGCCTCTCCAGACTCCACCTTAGCCCGTAGCACTTGACCCAGCCTCCACCACGACCACGCAGTCTCATTCAAAGCTTTAAATGCAATTTAGACGGCATGATGTTTAGAGACGGACGCTACGCACTGTCCCTCTGCATTCTATGATACTGTAGTTTACTGTCCCTCTGCATTCTATGATACTGTAGTTTACTGTCCCTCTGCATTCTATGATACTGTAGTTTACTGTCTCTCTGCATTCTATGATACTGTAGTTTACTGTCTCTCTGCATTCTATGATACTGTAGTTTACTGTCCCTCTGCATTCTATGATACTGTAGTTTACTGAGACGCTACACTGTCTCTCTGCATTCTATGATACTGTAGTTTACTGTCCCTCTGCATTCTATGATACTGTAGTTTACTGTCCCTCTGCATTCTATGATACTGTAGTTTACTGAGACGCTACACTGTCTCTCTGCATTCTATGATACTGTAGTTTACTGTCCCTCTGCATTCTATGATCCTATAGTTTACTGTCTCTCTGCATTCTGTGATCCTATAGTTTACTGTCTCTCTGCATTCTACGATCCTATAGTTTACTGTCCCTCTGCATTCTATGATCCTATAGTTTACTGTCTCTCTGCATTCTGTGATCCTATAGTTTACTGTCTCTCTGCATTCTATGATCCTATAGTTTACTGTCCCTCTGCATTCTATGATCCTATAGTTTACTGTCTCTCTGCATTCTGTGATCCTATAGTTTACTGTCTCTCTGCATTCTATGATCCTATAGTTTACTGTCTCTCTGTATTCTATGATCCTATAGTTTACTGTCTCTCTGCATTCTATGATCCTATAGTTTACTGTCTCTCTGCATTCTGTGATCCTATAGTTTACTGTCTCTGCATTCTATGATCCTATAGTTTACTGTCTCTCTGCATTCTATGATCCTATAGTTTACTGTCTCTCTGCATTCTATGATCCTGTAGTTTACTGTCTCTCTGCATTCTGTGATCCTATAGTTTACTGTCTCTCTGCATTCTGTGATCCTATAGTTTACTGTCTCTCTGCATTCTATGATCCTATAGTTTACTGTCCCTCTGCATTCTATGATCCTATAGTTTACTGTCTCTCTGCATTCTGTGATCCTATAGTTTACTGTCTCTCTGCATTCTGTGATCCTATAGTTTACTGTCTCTCTGCATTCTATGATCCTATAGTTTACTGTCCCTCTGCATTCTATGATCCTATAGTTTACTGTCTCTCTGCATTCTATGATCCTATAGTTTACAGTCTCTCTGCATTCTATGATCCTATAGTTTACTGTCTCTCTGCATTCTATGATCCTATAGTTTACTGTCTCTCTGCATTCTATGATCCTATAGTTTACTGTCTCTCTGCATTCTATGATACTGTAGTTTACTGTCTCTCTGCATTCTATGATCCTATAGTTTACTGTCTCTCTGCATTCTATGATCCTATAGTTTACTGTCTCTCTGCATTCTATGATCCTATAGTTTACAGTCTCTCTGCATTCTATGATCCTATAGTTTACTGTCTCTCTGCATTCTATGATCCTATAGTTTACTGTCTCTCTGCATTCTATGATCCTATAGTTTACTGTCTCTCTGCATTCTATGATCCTATAGTTTACTGAGACACCACACTGTCTCTCTCTCTTCCTATTCCCTATTCCCTACCCCCCCCCCCCCCCCACGTTTCTTCCTAAAGGAGGAGTTTTTCGTTACCGTTGTCGCAATATTATTGCTGCTCTGGGTGGATCTGTGTTGGTTTGTAAAGTTCTGGGTGGATCTGTGTTGGTTTGTAAAGTTCTGGGTGGATCTGTGTTGGTTTGTAAAGTTCTGGGTGGATCTGTGTTGGTTTGTAAAGTTCTGGGTGGATCTGTGTTGGTTTGTAGAGTTCTGGGTGGATCTGTGTTGGTTTGTAAAGTTCTGGGTGGATCTGTGTTGGTTTGTAAAGTTCTGGGTGGATCTGTGTTGGTTTGTAGTCTTGAGACAACTTGTTGTAATTTGACACTTTAAAATAAATTGAATTGTTGAGCTTGTCATTTAGAAAGTAGCTCAGGGGGGAGTGCCACCTGGTCTGACTATAACCTCATACTGTACATATACCAGCCATATTACCTACTGTACACTGTTGCTTCCGGCAGCACATTTTGATTTTGGTTTTAGTCCATAGTCCCTCGAATAGTTTTCATTTAGTTTTTGTCACATTTTAGTCACCTGGAATCTACAAAAGCTCACAACACGTCGCAATTAAATAAGTGTAAAATGACGTGCGCTGGATCTCTTGTCCACTATAGTCCCTTCCTAACATTTTAGTCTAGTTTTTATTTGTTGACGAAATTGTCAGTATATTTAGTCTTAGTTTTAGTCGTCGTAGATTCGTTTTTATTTAGTTTTAGTCAGTGAAAAAAAGTAGTCGATGAACATGTTTTCGTCTTAGTTTTAGTCGACAAAATCAACACTGGTAGTACTGTAGTTCAGTGTTGTTTTTGGCAGCAAATTTCTATTTTAGTTTTAGTCATAGTCTCTTGAATAGTTTTCACTTAGTTTTAGTCACATTTTAGTCGCCTGGAATGTTCTAGTGTTTAGTCTAGTTTTAGTCGACTAAATGTCATACGAAAATGTGTTTCGACAGGCCTTGATGTCGTTGTAATGACGTATTTTACACTTTTTGGTTGCATGCTGAAAATAGCAGATGTACAATTGTAGATTGTAGATCTGCTATTTTCAGCATGCAACTCAATATCTTGTCCACTATAGTCCCTGCCTAACATTTTAGTCTAGTTTTTATTTGTTGATGAAATTGTAAAGTATATTTAGTCTTAGTTTTAGTCATCGTAGATCCGTTGTTATTTAGTTTTAGTCAGTGAAAAAAGGTAGTCGACGAACATTCTTCGTCTTAGTTTAGTCGACGAAAACAACACTGCTGTAGTTCCATTTCGTAACACTATATATATATATTTATATATCTATATATATATATATATATATATATATATATCTATATATTTATATATATATATATATCGAGCTGACGGGATAGTTTAACCCATTTAGACTGAGGACAATTCTATAAATGTCTTTTTAAGTCATGACAGTTTTCTTGGAAAAACCTCATGTTTTTATATCAGTGGTTCTCAATATTTTCATGTCAATGAAGGAACCCCATTGGCAGTAATATGTTGTTCTGCTAACCCCCCCCCCTCCCCCCTGCATGAGCAAAGATTTGAGTTAAAAACGTTCAACTCTGAAATAACACATATTCAACACATTTGCGACACCATTTTTCTAAGAAATAGCAGATCTGCAAGACCTACCTGTAAGCGTGGTCCATCCATTCACAGTCAAGATCTACCTGTAAGCGTGGTCCATCCATTCAGATCTACCTGTAAGCGTGGTCCATCCATTCAGACCTACCTGTAAGCGTGGTCCATCCATTCAGATCTACCTGTAAGCGTGGTCCATCCATTCAGATCTACCTGTAAGCGTGGTCCATCCATTCAGACCTACCTGTAAGCGTGGTCCATCCATTCAGATCTACCTGTAAGCGTGGTCCATCCATTCAGATCTACCTGTAAGCGTGGTCCATCCATTCAGACCTACCTGTAAGCGTGGTCCATCCATTCAGATCTACCTGTAAGCGTGGTCCATCCATTCAGATCTACCTGTAAGCGTGGTCCATCCATTCAGACCTACCTGTAAGCGTGGTCCATCCATTCAGACCTACCTGTAAGCGTGGTCCATCCATTCAGATCTACCTGTAAGCGTGGTCCATCCATTCAGATCTACCTGTAAGCGTGGTCCATCCATTCAGACCTACCTGTAAGCGTGGTCCATCCATTCACAGTCAAGATCTACCTGTAAGCGTGGTCCATCCATTCAGATCTACCTGTAAGCGTGGTCCATCCATTCAGACCTACCTGTAAGCGTGGTCCATCCATTCAGATCTACCTGTAAGCGTGGTCCATCCATTCAGATCTACCTGTAAGCGTGTCCATCCATTCAGACCTACCTGTAAGCGTGGTCCATCCATTCACAGTCAAGATCTACCTGTAAGCGTGGTCCATCCATTCAGATCTACCTGTAAGCGTGGTCCATCCATTCAGATCTACTGTAAGCGTGGTCCATCCATTCACAGTCACTTTATAGTTATATGTCATGTGACGTGACATCAGAGAACGTTTGCGTCTAAATCTAATGCTAATCAAGCGCGTCTGTGTTTTGAACTTTGCCCTCTTTGATGTCAGGAGGGAGGGAGGGAGGGGGGGGGGGTCACTTATAATCTCTACCAATCCACGATGACGCTGTTTATGAGGTCATACATTCCAGCTATAGTCACATGGTCACTTAATATTAATGCTGGTTGACATGTTGTTAATCAGTGCTGGAAAGTAACTAGGTACTTTTAACTAAGTAGTATAAGTACTGTACTTTTGAGGCATTGGTACTTTACTCAGAGTACTTTTACTTCTGCTCCACTACATCTCAGAGGTAAATATCGTACCGGTTACTCCACTAACTACTATATTATTTGACAACTGTGTTGATTTCTTCGACTACCTTTTTTCCACCGACAAAAACTAAATGGAAACTAAATGAAAACTACGCTACGGTGACTAAAACTAAGACTAAATATACGGACAATTTCGTCAACAAATAAAAACTAGACTAAAATGTTAGGAAGGGACTATAGTGGACGAGAGATCCAGTATGAGTCATTTTACACTTGGTTGCGTGGTGAAAATAGCAGATCTACAAGCTCACAACGCGTCACACCGCGACGCATTGTTGCCATATAGTCGCATATAGTCCCCATATATGGGGCTAGGTTGGTCTCCCCTTGTCCCCCATATATGGGGACTAGGTTGTCCCCCATATTTGGGACTAGGTTGGTCTCCCCTTGTCCCCCATATATGGGGACTAGGTTGTCCCCCATATTTGGGACTAGGTTGGTCTCCCCTTGTCCCCCATATATGGGGACTAGGTTGGTCTCCCCTTGTCCCCCATATATGGGGACTAGGTTGGTCTCCCCTTGTCCCCCATATATGGGGACTAGGTTGGTCTCCCCTTGTCCCCCATATATGGGGACTAGGTTGGTCTCCCCTTGTCCCCCATATATGGGGACTAGGTTGGTCTCCCCTTGTCCCCCATATATGGGGACTAGGTTGGTCTCCCCTTGTCCCCCATATATGGGGACTAGGTTGCTCTCCACTTGTCCCCCATATATGGGGACTAGGTTGCTCTCCCCTTGTCCCCCATATATGGGGACTAGGTTGGTCTATATGGGGACTAGGTTGCTCTCCCCTTGTCCCCCATATATGGGGACTAGGTTGGTCTCCCCTTGTCCCCCATATATGGGGGACTAGGTTGCTCTCCCTTGTCCCCATATATGGGGACTAGGTTGCTCTCCCTTGTCCCCGGTTGGTCTCCCCTTGTCCCCCATATATGGGGACTAGTGTTGGTCTCCCCTTGTCCCCATATATGGGGACTAGGTTGGTGGAGGGTGTGTAGAGCCCAGGATCACATTAGATGATTGACACAGGGGTGAGAAATGGGTTACAAAATCGTGGGGATAAAATAAAAAATAAATAAATGTATTTGTCTAAATGGCCTGTAGATTGATGCCACATCAGTACCCCATATATGGGGACTAGGTTGGTCTCCCTTGTCCCCCATATATGGGGACTAGGTTGGTCTCCCCTTGTCCCCCATATATGGGGACTAGGTTGCTCTCCACTTGTCCCCCATATATGGGGACTAGGTTGCTCTCCCTTGTCCCCCATATATGGGGACTAGGTTGGTCTATATGGGGACTAGGTTGGTCTCCCCTTGTCCCCCATATATGGGGACTAGGTTGGTCTCCCTTGTCCCCCATATATGGGGACTAGGTTGCTCTCCCCTTGTCCCCCATATATGGGGACTAGGTTGCTCTCCCCTTGTCCCGGTTGGTCTCCCTTGTCCCCCATATATGGGGACTAGGTTGGTCTCCCCTTGTCCCCATATATGGGGACTAGGTTGGTGGAGGGTGTGTAGAGCCCAGGATCACATTAGATGATTGACACAGGGGTGAGAAATGGGTTACAAAATCGTGGGGATAAAAATAAAAATAAATAAAATGTAATTTGTCTAAATGGCCTGTAGATTGATGCCACATCAGTACTGTGTATCGTTAGAATGTACAGCGTGCGTGCGTACGGTGTGTGTGCATGTGTGCGTGTGTGCGTGTGTGTGTGGCGTGTGTGTGTGTGTGCGTGCGTGTGTGCGTGTGTGTGTGCGTACGGTGTGTGTGTGTGCGTACGGTGTGTGTGTGTGTGTGCGTGCGTGTTTGACTTCAAAGGGCTGCTTCAATAAGACCCCATGTTGTTGTTATTGTCTCACAGAGAAAGTCCCAAGCTTTCCTAAAATATATACTTTAATTACTTGGTCTCTCTCTCTCTCTCTGTCACTCTCTCTCTCTCTCTCTCTGTCTCTGTCTCTGTCTCTGTCTCTCTGTCACTCTCTCTCTCTCTCTCTCTCTGTCACTCTCTCTCTCTCTCTCTCTCTGTCACTCTCTCTCTCTGTCTCTGTCTCTCTCTCTGTCACTCTCTCTCTCTCTCTCTCTCTGTCACTATCTCTCTCTTCTCTCTCTCTCTCTGTCTCTGTCTCTCTCTCTGTCACTCTCTCTCTCTCTCTCTCTCTGTCACTCTCTCTCTCTCTCTCTCTCTCTCTCTCTCTCTCTCTGTCACTCTCTCTCTCTCTCTGTCACTCTGTGTCACTCTCTCTCTCTCTGTCACACTCTCTCTCTCTCTCTCTCTCTCTCTCTCTCTCTCTCTCTCTCTCTCTCTGTCACTCTCTCTCTCTCTCTGTCACTCTGTGTCACTCTCTCTCTCTCTCTCTCTCTCTCTCTCTGTCTCTGTCTCTCTCTCTGTCACTCTCTCTCTGTCACTCTCTCTCTCTGTCTCTGTCTCTCTCTCTGTCACTCTCTCTCTCTCTCTCTGTCTCTCTCTCTGTGTGTGTAGCGGGTGTCTCTCGCTCCCTGCGCGTGTTGTTAATAGACTTGTTGTTCAGTATCTGTGGGACGGTCGCCGGGCAGATTAGAATTTGCCTCCAGTCAGAGGCCACGCCCCCAGTCAGAGGCCACGCCCCCAGTCAAAGGCCACGCCTCCAGTCAGAGGCCACGCCTCCAGTCAGAGGCCACGCCTCCAGTCAAAGGCCACGCCTCCAGTCAAAGGCCACGCCTCCAGTCAGAGGCCACGCCTCCAGTCAAAGGCCACGCCTCCAGTCAAAGGTCCATTTGCTTCCATTTGTACACTCTCAGAGTTACAGACCCATAAGGGTCCATTTGGTTCCATGTGTTACACTCTCAGAGTTACAGACCCATAAGGGTCCATTTGGTTCCATGTGTTACACTCTCAGAGTTACAGACCCATAAGGGTCCATTTGGTTCCATTTGTTACACTCTCAGAGTCACAGACCCATAAGGGTCCATTTGGTTCCATTTGTACACTCTCAGAGTTACAGACCCATAAGGGTTCCATTTGGTTCCATTTGTACACTCTCAGAGTTACAGACCCATAAGGGTCCATTTGGTTCCATTTGTTACACTCTCAGAGTTACGCATGGGGTCAAAGTTGAAGTTGGTGGAGGGGGAACGGTTCTCGAGTTACGCGGATTACAGACGTACACATGTACAGTACATGTCTGTACATGTACAGTAAAGAACAGAACAGACAGACAGACAGACAGACAGACAGACGTTGGATAGGAGCGTTCGATGTTCACGTTACATTTTACAATGCAAGACTTTTGCTACTTTTACATTTGAATACTTTAATTTAAAGCTGAAAAACACCACAGAAGTGTCTCTTCACTCTCATAACACTTTAAGGAGTTTAAAGACATAATTATGCGTGTTTTGTGATTCCTATAAAAACACCAGTGGTTACACGTCTAGCGTGTTCTTCAACACATTCATCCCATCGTCAGGTCCTTGTCACATTTCTTCTATTCCGGAAAATTAGATTTAAACCCAAAAAAAAAAGAAAAGAAAAAGGCTTTAAGTCAATTGGGTTGTCTTCACTTCTTCTCCAGAACCTAAACTCAATTTTGTCGAGCGGCCTGCAGGTCTCCAATAATTGGATGTTCGTGGCTCTTCATTGCAGCCTCGCTGCAATTAGCCCCAAACGAGGAGCTGGTTTGTGGGAAGGCGAGGAGACGCGGTTTTTGTCCCGGTAATATCCACGTGCACGACAAGGCGCCGTTTGTCTGTCACTCCTGCAGGTATGCACGCACAGGGACATGTTTTCTCTGATCCTGTTTGTGGGTTTTTTTTTGTTTTTGTTTATCGCGTGCTCCCTCTTCGTGGTCGCGTCGGCGTCGGCGTCGGCGTTGAGCCTTTTAGCGAAGTCTCTCTACCCTCAAATGCAGCTCAAAAGGCTTCATGTAGGGCAGTAATAATAATAATAAAACTTTATTTGTATAGCACCTTTCATGACATGAAATGCAGCTCAAAGTGCTTTACAGAGAAATGGAGGATAAAAGAAAAGCAAGGCAACGACATTAAGAACAAGCAGTAATGCAATACAGTGAGGACATGAATAACAAAAATAAAAGATCAATTAAAAGCAATGTTGTAGAAGTGGGTCTTGAGCTGAGCTTTATAAATGTCTACAGAGGCTGCCTGTCGAAGGTACAGTGGGACTTTGTTCCATGCCGACGGCCCGTAGAAGCAAAAAGCTGCTTCCCCGTATTTTTTAGTTGCCATTTTTTTAGGCAAAGCGAGCAGGCCAGCAGTGGAAGACCTTAGGGGGGCGGTTTGGGACATATTTAGGCAGGCAGTCATGTAGGTAGGAAGGTGCGAGACCATTGAGAGCTTTATACACAAGTAAAAGCATTTTAAAATCAATCCTAAAAACAACCGGAAGCCAGTGCAGTGATGCCAAAACTGGAGTAATATGTTCTCTCATCTTAGTTCTAGTTAAAACTCTGGCTGCTGCATTTTGGATTATTATTATTATTATGTAGGGCAGTGGTTCTCAACCGGCGGTCCTCCTTGAAGCGGTTCCAGGTGGTCCCCATCCTACTATAAATGAGCCACGTCTGTGTGTGTGTGTGTGTGTGTGTGTGTGTGGCTGTGTGTGTGTGTGGCTGTGTGCATGCGTGCGTGTACGGTTGTAAAGCCCCTAACTCGAGAACCGTTGGCCCCACCGACTTCATGTTCGACACATGCCTCCCCCCCCCCCCCCCCACAGGGAGTGCGGTGCCCGACCTCAAGTCGGTCGGACACACGGTTCTCCAGAACCACTTGCACAAAAAGGCTCTGGTCAGTCTCTGCCAGTGCTTAAAATGGGCCTAAAAATCCCCTCCTCGGCATCGCGCATTTCCAGCCTCTGCCTCAGCCAATTGATTGCCATGGCAACCCCACGGCTGACAACTGATTAGTCTACTTAACCAGTCCACTGTTCACAGTCCGTTTGCGCGTGTTTTCCATACTTATGACTGAGGGTCGAATGTTTAGTGTAGTATAATTAAATGTACTATATATTATGTTATATATAATGAGTATTTTTATGAGTTTTTATGGTTAGAAAATAGTATTTTCTTCCAGGTTTGCTGACTGTTTTCGCAGTTAGTTAGTATTAAGTTACACATAACACAACCATCTTCATGGCTTATTTATGTGGTGATGTTCATGTTTTCAAGATAGTTCCCAAAGAGTGTGTGTGTGTGTGTGTGTGTGTGTGTGTGTGTGTGTGTGTGTGTGTGTGTGTGTGTGTGTGTGTGTGTGTGTGTGTGTGTGTGTGTGTGTGTGTGTGTGTGTGTGTGTGTGTGTGTGTGTGTGTGTGTGTGTGTGTGTGTGTGTGTGTGTGTGTGTGTGTGTGTGTGTGTGTGTGTGTGTGTGTGTGACAGAAACCCATGTTTCTGTGTCAGTGGTGCTCGAACCCATGTTTCTGTCAGTGGTGCTCAAACCCATGTTTCTGTCAGTGGTGCTCGAACCCATGTTTCTGTGTCAGTGGTGCTCAAACCCATGTTTCTGTGTCAGTGGTGCTCAAACCCATGTTTCTGTCAGTGGTGCTCAAACCCATGTTTCTGTGTCAGTGGTGCTCAAACCCATGTTTCTGTGTCAGTGGTGCTCAAACCCATGTTTCTGTCAGTGGTGCTCAAACACATGTTTCTGTGTCAGTGGTGCTCAAACCCATGTTTCTGTGTCAGTGGTGCTCGAACCCATGTTTCTGTGTCAGTGGTGCTCAAACCCATGTTTCTGTGTCAGTGGTGCTCAAACCCATGTTTCTGTGTCAGTGGTGCTCAAACCCATGTTTCTGTCAGTGGTGCTCAAACCCATGTTTCTGTGTCAGTGGTGCTCAAACCCATGTTTCTGTGTCAGTGGTGCTCAAACCCATGTTTCTGTGTCAGTGGTGCTCAAACCCATGTTTCTGTGTCAGTGGTGCTCAAACCCATGTTTCTGTGTCAGTGGTGCTCAAACCCATGTTTCTGTGTCAGTGGTGCTCAAACCCATGTTTCTGTGTCAGTGGTGCTCAAACCCATGTTTCTGTGTCAGTGGTGCTCAAACCCATGTTTCTGTGTCAGTGGTGCTCAAACCCATGTTTCTGTGTCAGTGGTGCTCAAACCCATGTTTCTGTGTCAGTGGTGCTCAAACCCATGTTTCTGTGTCAGTGGTGCTCAAACCCATGTTTCTGTGTCAGTGGTGCTCAAACCCATGTTTCTGTGTCAGTGGTGCTCAAACCCATGTTTCTGTGTCAGTGGTGCTCAAACCCATGTTTCTGTGTCAGTGGTGCTCAAACCCATGTTTCTGTGTCAGTGGTGCTCAAACCCATGTTTCTGTGTCAGTGGTGCTCAAACCCATGTTTCTGTGTCAGTGGTGCTCAAACCCATGTTTCTGTGTCAGTGGTGCTCAAACCCATGTTTCTGTGTCAGTGGTGCTCAAACCCATGTTTCTGTGTCAGTGGTGCTCAAACCCATGTTTCTGTGTCAGTGGTGCTCAAACCCATGTTTCTGTCAGTGGTGCTCAAACCCATGTTTCTGTGTCAGTGGTGCTCAAACCCATGTTTCTGTGTCAGTGGTGCTCGAACCCATGTTTCTGTCAGTGGTGCTCAAACCCATGTTTCTGTCAGTGGTGCTCAAACCCATGTTTCTGTCAGTGGTGCTCGAACCCATGTTTCTGTCAGTGGTGCTCAAACCCATGTTTCTGTCAGTGGTGCTCAAACCCATGTTTCTGTCAGTGGTGCTCGAACCCATGTTTCTGTCAGTGGTGCTCAAACCCATGTTTCTGTCAGTGGTGCTCAAACCCATGTTTCTGTCAGTGGTGCTCAAACCCATGTTTCTGTCAGTGGTGCTCGAACCCATGTTTCTGTCAGTGGTGCTCAAACCCATGTTTCTGTCAGTGGTGCTCAAACCCATGTTTCTGTCAGTGGTGCTCGAACCCATGTTTCTGTCAGTGGTGCTCAAACCCATGTTTCTGTCAGTGGTGCTCAAACCCATGTTTCTGTCAGTTGTGCTCAAACCCATGTTTCTGTCAGTGGTGCTCAAACCCATGTTTCTGTCAGTTGTGCTCAAACCCATGTTTCTGTCAGTGGTGCTCAAACCCATGTTTCTGTCAGTGGTGCTCAAACCCATGTTTCTGTCAGTTGTGCTCAAACCCATGTTTCTGTCAGTGGTGCTCAAACCCATGTTTCTGTCAGTTGTGCTCAAACCCAAAATGTCAAAAAACAACAACATAATGTTGCTCGCAGGTTGCTGCTTTGATCTTTTTTTGTTATTTTTTAATATATGTTTAAATATATGTTTATATATATTTATATATATATATTTTTAATATATGTTTATTGGTGGTAGGTTTCAACAATTTAGTACAGTTTGAACATACCATTTTTTTTTTTTTTTGCTTTGATCTTTTTAAGGCTTAACGTTTAGTCATTAATATAGCAGTTTATTGTGCCTCTCCTGGTCTTTTTAAGGCTTAACGTTTAGTCATTAATACAGCAGTTTATTGTGCCTCTCCTGATCTTTTTAAGGCTTAACGTTTAGTCATTAATACAGCAGTTTATTGTGCCTCTCCTGGTCTTTTTAAGGCTTAACGTTTAGTCATTAATACAGCAGTTTATTGTGCCTCTCCTGATCTTTTTAAGGCTTAACGTTTAGTCATTAATATTGCAGTTTATTGTGCCTCTCCTGGTCTTTTTAAGGCTTAACGTTTAGTCATTAATACAGCAGTTTATTGTGCCTCTCCTGATCTTTTTAAGGCTTAACGTTTAGTCATTAATATAGCAGTTTATTGTGCCTCTCCTGCCGGCTCTATTCAGGAGTTCTAATTCATCATTTGAATTCCAATAGAAAGATAAGTTGCCTGATTCAACATGTAGACGTTTGGATATCCATTCGATCACACGCACACACACGCACACACACACACACGCACACACACGCACACACACGCACACACACGCACGCGCACACACACGCACACGCACGCACGCGCACGCAAGCGCACACACACGCACACACACGCACGCACACGCATACACGCACGCGCGCACAGCGCTCCAGTGAATGTGTGTAATCACTTTAGTTTCCACCAGGCTGAAAGCCACCTGACCTGCACTGGATCCTAATCACCGAAGCCTCGCTGCCTCCTGAGGAAGCTGTGTGTGTGACTGTGTGTGTGTGTGTGTGTGTGTGTGTGTGACTGTGTGTGTGACTGTGTGTGTGTGTGTGTGTGTGACTGTGTGTGTGACTGTGTGTGTGACTGTGTGTGTGTGTGTGACTGTGTGTGTGACTGTGTGTGTGTGTGTGTGTGTGTGTGACTGTGTGTGTGACTGTGTGTGTGTGTGTGTGTGTGTGTGACTGTGTGTGTGTGCGCGTGTGTAGCTTCCCTGAGTTATAAATACCCGGCGTAACGGATGCATTGTGAGGTTTTTAATCGGGTCGGGGGCCGGCGAGGGGCCCCGGTCGCTGGGCCGAGTGTGTGTGTACTGTGTGTGTGTGTGTGTGTGTGTGTGTGTGTGTGTGTGTACTGTGTGTGTGTGTGTGTGTGTGTGTGTGTGTGTGTGTGTGTGTGTGTGTGTGTGTGTGTGTGTGTGTGTGTGTGTGTGTGTGTGTACTGTGTGTGTGTGTGTGTGTGTGTGTGTACTGTGTGTGTGTGTGTGTGTGTGTGTGTGTGTGTGTACTGTGTGTGTGTGTGTACTGTGTGTGTGTGTGTGTACTGTGTGTGTGTGTGTGTGTGTGTGTACTGTGTGTACTGTGTGTGTGTGTGTGTGTGTGTGTGTGTGTGTGTGTGTGTGTGTGTGTGTGTACTGTGTGTGTGTGTGTGTGTGTGTGTGTACTGTGTGTGTGTGTGTGTGTGTGTGTGTGTGTGTGTGTACTGTGTGTGTGTGTGTGTGTGTGTGTGTGTGTGTGTGTGTGTGTGTACTGTGTGTGTGTGTGTGTGTGTGTGTGTGTGTGTGTGTGTGTGTGTGTGTACTGTGTGTGTGTGTGTGTGTGTGTGTGTGTGTGTGTGTGTGTGTGTGTGTGTGTGTGTGTGTGTGTGTGTGTGTGTGTGTGTGTGTGTACTGTGTGTGTGTGTGTGTGTGTGTACTGTGTGTGTGTGTGTGTGTGTGTGTGTGTGTGTGTGTGACTGAGGGTCAAATGTTTAGTGCAGCAGAATTAAATGTACTATATTGTGCGGAATGAGGACGTTTTTATTATGATGTAATTATTATGCTGGTCCTCACAAGGAAAACGGCTGTTTTTAGGGTTAGAAAATAGTATTTTCTTCCAGGTTTGCTGACTGTTTTCGCAGTTAGTTAGTATTAAGACTCTTAAGGTGGAGGTTAGTATTAAGACTCTTAAGGTGGAGGTTAGTATTAAGACTCTTAAGGTGGAGGTTAGTATTAAGACTCTTAGAGGTGGAGGTTAGTATTAAGACTCTTAAGGTGGAGGTTAGTATTAAGACTCTTAGAGGTGGAGGTTAGTATTAAGACCCTGCTCTTTGGCCACTCAGAATAGCCAAATGGCATTGACCACGCCTCCAGGTCTTTAGTTTACTCAAGTTAGGGAATAAGACCTGGTACTTAAGACACGCAAAATACAGCCCTTAAGGTGGAGGTTAGTATTAAGACTCTTAAGGTGGAGGTTAGTATTAAGACTCTTAAGGTGGAGGTTAGTATTAAGACTCTTAAGGTGGAGGTTAGTATTAAGACTCTTAAGGTGGAGGTTAGTATTAAGACTCTTAAGGTGGAGGTTAGTATTAAGACTCTTAAGGTGGAGGTTAGTATTAAGACTCTTAAGGTGGAGGTTATTAAGACTCTTAAGGTGGAGGTTAGTATTAAGACTCTTAAGGTGGAGGTTAGTATTAAGACTCTTAAGGTGGAGGTTAGTATTAAGACTCTTAAGGTGGAGGTTAGTATTAAGACTCTTAAGGTGGAGGGTTAGTATTAAGACTCTTAAGGTGGAGGTTAGTATTAAGACTCTTAAGGTGGAGGTTAGTATTAAGACTCTTAAGGTGGAGGTTAGTATTAAGACTCTTAGAGGTCTCAGAATGGGTTAAAACTGTCAGGATGTAATAGACATCGTTAGAATCTGATCTCAGGTCAGAATGGGTTAAAACTGTCAGGATGTAATAGACATCGTTAGAATCTGATCTCAGGTCAGAATGGGTTAAAACTGTCAGGATGTAATAGACATCGTTAGAATCTGATCTCAGGTCAGAATGGGTTAAGATATTTAGAGTTGAGTTCAGGGTTATAGCGATCGATGCCTGATTAGTTGTGTGTCTGCAGTCATGGAGACAGACGGCAAAGGCTGCTTTAGTCATGGTCTCTTGAATAAAAGGTCATTTAGTTTTTAGTCATATATTTCATCTAGTGTAAATATAACTAAATATAAGATTTTAGTCATCTAAATCGACTCGATTGTGTCGACGCCTCCCTCGGTTGGCGTTGAAAAGGCCGTTGATTTTACACCTGGGTTGATTGATTTTACACCTGGGTTGATTGATTTTACACCTGGGTTGATTGATTTTACACCTGGGTTGATTGATTTTACACCTGGGTTGATTGATTTTACACCTGGGTTGATTGATTTTACACCTGGGTTGATTGATTTTACACCTGGGTTGATTGATTTTACACCTGGGTTGCACGCTAAAAAAACCCCAAAAAATGCTATTTCCAGAGCGCAACAAAACACAAAATGACCCGTATTTTAGTTCTGCTGGATCTCGTCTCCTCCACTAGTGCTGACAAAAATAGTCAATAGTGTAGCGCCTAAATCCCTGTATTAGGTGCTACTGGCTGCTGACGGATGAGGAAGTTTAGACGTGTGCTGAAAGAACTGAGGTCCAGAATGTTCGTAGAGTGGATATTAAATTATATTTATTTTCCTTACAAAATCCTATACTTTGAAGGCAAATAACATAAGTAACAAACGGTCAAACGTGGTGAATGCAACAGTCCCTGTGTCTGCACAGTCAGAAAACAGTTTGCCTCCTATCAACAACACCTGAAATTCATTAGGGACGGGGTTAAATACCCTCCTCTGTAACTATGGCAACCTGAACTTGACCACACCCCTCAGTGGACATCATTGGCCACAATTAGGAGACTCAAAATGGCGCTTACAAATAGATTTAGTCTTTAGTTTTAGTCGTCGTCGTTGTGCCATGAGCTTGTAGATCTACTGTTTCAGGCTATAACATCCCCCCCCCCTCCAGAATATGGATGAAGCTGCTGTGCTTGTGGTTAATGTTTCTGCTTCAATGGGGGGTTAACCTACCCGGGGTCAAACATGGCAACCACAAAACTGTGGTCCTAAAACGTCGTCGTCGACGACGTCCTCACAAGTATGTTTTAATACAAACGAACGTGTGTGTGTGTGTGTGTGGGGGCACGTGTGTGCGTGCGTAAGTGCTTGCGTACTGTGTGTGTGTGTGTGTGTGTGTGTGTGTGCGTGCGCGCTCCAGTCTGCATGAAGCGCCTTCATTGTCTGCAGCTTCCTGTCTCTGTGGGAGGAGGGGACGAGCGCTTTTCACACGCTCCCACACTGTGTGTGTGTGTGTGTGTGTGTGTGTGTGCGTGCGCTGTGTGTGTGTGTGTGTGTGTGTGTGTGTGTGCGTGCACGCGCGAGTGCGTGCGACATTTCACTTTGCGTTTAATTGTCATCATACGAATGATCGCGACGAATGATTTTAATTGTGTTTTTTTTCGCCAGCAATTGAATCGAACACTTTTAGTGTCACACAATTATGTGTGTACGGTCCACACACACACACACACACTGACCCCAAGGCTGGACAGTGTGTGCCGTCCACTATGTCGCTTGTTGATGACGACCAATTAGACCCTTCCTTCGCTAAGCCCCACCCACTTCCGCTCTGCGATGGCAAGCTGTCGTTTAGGTCACCCGTTGAGATGCTACATCTTAAAGGACGGCCTTTCTCCATGGAAATAATCCATCATTTCAGTAGCAAGAGTATCAAAATGTCTTCTAGATCTCAACCGGGCCTGCAGTAGGCTATGCACTGGACACATGTCTTCTAGATCTAGTCTACCAGGCCTGCAGTAGGCTATGCACTGGACACATGTCTTCTAGATCTAGTCTACCAGGCCTGCAGTAGGCTATGCACTGGACACATGTCTTCTAAATCTAGTCTACCAGGCCTGCAGTAGGCTATGCACTGGACACATGTCTTCTAAATCTAGTCAACCAGGCCTGCAGTAGGCTATGCACTGGACACATGTCTTCTAAATCTAGTCTAGTGGTTCAACAACACAGACATGACGTTAAGCTACATGTGTGTGTGTTCAACAACACAGCCACGACGTTAAGCTGTGTGTGTGTGTGTGTGTGTGTGTTCAACAACACAGCCATGACGTTAAGCTGTGTGTGTGTGTTCAACAACACAGCCATGACGTTAAGCTGTGTGTGTGTTCAACAACACAGCCATGATGTTAAGCTGTGTGTGTGTTCAACAACACAGCCATGACGTTAAGCTGTGTGTGTGTTCAACAACACAGCCATGACGTTAGGGGCTAGGCTAGGGCAAGTGCTACGGGCCATGGTGGAGTCTGAAGAGGTGGGTTTTCAGACTACGGCGGAAGGTTGGGAGTGATGCTGCAGTTCTGACTGCAATGGGAAGTGCATTCCATAGTTTTGGAGCCAGAAGGGAGAATAGTTTGGGACGTGTGGACCGTTGTTGTCCCGGCGTTTTTAGTGAGGGTACTTCCAGCTTCCCTGCGTTGGCTGATCTGAGTGCGCGGGAGGTTTTGTAGGGTTCGATCATACTTGTGAGATATGGGGGAGCCATACCTTTTAGTTGCTTTGAATGCCAGCATCAGAGTTTTGTATTCTGTGCGGGCAGCGACCGGGAGCCAGTGGAGGGAGCGGAGCAGGGGGGAGACATGTGAGAATTTTGGCTGGTTGAAGACCAAGCGAGCTGCGGCATTTTGGATCAGTTGCGCATGCCGGTAGGCCAGTAAGGAGGGAGTTACAATAGTCAAGTTTTGACAAGACTGTTTTCTGGATTTAACCTGACGCTACACAAGTTTGCTTCACAGCTTATTGGGATCTGGGATCTCGGGAGCCAATTCGATGACGGGGCTGTTTTTTCAAGATACTTGGTAGATGATTGGATGGGACCGTCTGTCTATCACCGTGTGGGCGTGCAAACACAACCAATCATATTGACGTGTCTATATAGCTTCACATCCGGTTTCGCACATGTCCCGCCCTTAGCTCACGCTGATTGGTTCGGTACGGAACGGATCGGTGTTAGCTCAACTCCCTGAGTGATCCCAGATGGTTGCTGTGTTGGGGAACATGGTTACCCAATACCGCCCCCATCTGGCAGCGTCAGGTTAGTCTGGATTAGGAGCTGGGCTGATTCCTGGGTGAGGAACGGTCTAACCCGTCGTATGTTATAGAGTGTGAACCTACAGGATGGAGTGACAGCTGTGATGTGAGCTTTGAACGAGATCTGACTGTCCAGGATAACACCCAGGTTCCTGGCTGTCGGGACAGACTTTATCAGGAAGTTCTCTCTGTCTCTCTCTCTCTCTCTCTCTCTCTCTCTCTCTCTCTCTCTGTGTCTCTGTCTCTATGTCTCTCTGTCTGTATCTGTCTCTGTCTCTCTGTGTCTCTGTCTCTCTCTCTCTGTCTCTCTCTCTCCCATGCGTGTGTGTGCGTGTGCGTGCGTGTGCGTGCGCATGCGTGGACAGTAATGAAGTAAACATTTACTCTACCTAAGACCTGGAACACATCCGTGTCACTTTAGCTTGCATTTTTTTGTGCTTTTAACTGTTGAGAAATAGCATATCTGCTATTTTTGGAAAAACCTAAGAACGACTGACAACTGTCATGGATGTAGAAGACATTTACAGTATCTGATCTCGGGTCAGAATGGGTTATTGGCGTGGTCATTTTGAGTGTCTATAAGCGCTAAGCTATAAACTTTACTGGAGTTGTTACTGGGTCCTGCTTTGGGGATTCCTCCTCATGCCTTTTCGCTCCACTTAAACATCTCAAAGACAAATATTGTCCCTTTTTGACTCCTGGACAGGAAACGTGATGAAGGGACGTCTGGAAGCAAAGCTCTGTTTCTGCATAGTCTTCAAGTGAAACAGCAGATCTGAGTTTAACGTGTCACGTGTTGTTTGTACTGACCTGAGATCAGATTCTAAAAAAAAAATGTTCTTCTACATCCTGACAGTTTTCTGAAAAAGCCTATATGTTTCTATATGTCAGCCGTTCTTCGATTCTTCAAAAAAATAGCAGACCTACAAGCTCGTAGCGCGCTACGAGCTCAACACGTGCCACGATGTGACGCGTGTGTGAGCTTGTAGATCCGCTATATGCTTTTGGAAGAGTTTTTTTTATAAACATTAACAATATAGGACTTGTGAAGCACTGATGAGACCACTTCAGACACATGAAGGAATGAATGAAGGAATGCATCAATGAATGAATGAAGGAATGAATCAATGAATGAATGAAGGAAGGAATTAATGAATGAAGGAATGAATCAATGAAGGAATGAATGAAGGAATGAATCAATGAATCAATGATGAGACCACTTCAGACACATGAAGGAATGAATCAATGAATCAATGATGAGACCACTTCAGACACATGAAGGAATGAATGAAGGAATGAATCAATGAATGAATGAAGGAAGGAATGAATGAAGGAAGGAATGAATCAATGAAGGAATGAAGGAATGAATCAATGAATGAATGAAGGAAGGAATTAATGAATGAAGGAATGAATCAATGAAGGAATGAATGAATGAATGAAGGAATGAATCAATGAATGAATGAAGGAAGGAATTAATGAATGAATCAATGAAGGAATGAATGAATGAATGAATCAATGAATCAATGAATCCCCTGCAATCCTAATTATCTGCTGCTACAACTGTGTTTACTGTCATCGTGTGTGCGTGTGTCCATGTGTGACTGTGTGTGTGTGTGTGTGTGTGTGTGTGTTTGTGTGTGTGTGTGTGTGTGTGTGTGTGTGTGTGTGTGTGTGTGTGTGTGTGTGTGTGTGTGTGTGTGTTTACTAGCGTACTGTGTTTGTACAGCACAGTGTGTGTGTGTGTGTGTTGGTTGTACAGCAGAGCTAATCTAATGTACAGACAGTCTAAAAGCCAGTCGTGGAAAGCACCATTACTGAAGTACTCTACTGTACTCTGATTCACTTTAACTTTTTAAGTATTTCTTGATTTTTTTCAATGCTTTCTGCTCCTCTACATCACAGAGGTCTCAATGCTTTCTGCTCCTCTACATCACAGAGGTCTCAATGCTTTCTGCTCCTCTACATCACAGAGGTCTCAATGCTTTCTGCTCCTCTACATCACAGAGGTCTCAATGCTTTCTGCTCCTCTACATCACAGAGGTCTCAATGCTTTCTGCTCCTCTACATCACAGAGGTCTCAATGCTTTCTGCTCCTCTACATCACAGAGGTCTCAATGCTTTCTGCTCCTCTACATCACAGAGGTCTCAATGCTTTCTGCTCCTCTACATCACAGAGGTCTCAATGCTTTCTGCTCCTCTACATCACAGAGGTCTCAATGCTTTCTGCTCCTCTACATCACAGAGGTCTCAATGCTTTCTGCTCCTCTACATCACAGAGGTCTCAATGCTTTCTGCTCCTCTACATCACAGAGGCAAATATTGTATTTTTTCCCCCCTTCTTTTTGCTGTGAGGTGTAGCTTGTAGATCTGCTATTTTGATTTAAAAAATAATAATATATATATATATATTCACAAAGTGTGCGTATGAGTTCCTTCACGTTTGGTATAAGTATAAGTACATTTTGATGGCAATATTTCTGTACTCACAGAGTTGAAATCGCAGCGCTTTTAGTGGCATTGATACTTTTACTGACGAGTAAAAAACAATCTGTACTTATTGTTCGACCACCGACTGCAAATTATCTGCCACAACAGTGTGCTCACTGTGTGTGTGTGTGTGTGTGTGTGTGTGTGTGTGTGTGTGCGCTGTCCTCATCATGTACAAGTAGAGTTTGGCTAACTCGTTTAGGCCTGACGACATCAAAATTAAAAAAAAAATGTCTTCTACATCCTGACAGTTTTCTGAAAAAGCTGTGTTTCTATGTCAGTCGTTCTTCGATTTAAAAAAAAATAGCAGTTTAGGCATTTAGCAGACGCTCTTAATCCAGAGCGATTTACATTAAGCAAGAACAAAAAAGCATGGGTATACATCACATAAAAACATTTATCATGAAACATGCGTAAGCTAAGAAAGTAACAGTGGGATATCTATATAATGAAACTATACATATAAACTATACATATATACTACTATGCTATACATTATGTACTATGACGTGCTATGACTACATACAATGCAATTATACTGCTGTCTTCATAACAGAAGTCTACAGAAATGCCACTCGGTGGCGCGCTATGAGCTTGTAGATCTGCTATTTTTCAACAGCTAAAGCATGACATGATGCTGACACCAAAAGGGGTTCCCGCCCAGAATGGGCGAACGTACGACGAGGAGGAGGATGTACAATCGTGTGCGTTTGAGAACGGCGTCCTTTGTTTATCTGACAACAGCGAGCGGGACGTGGGTCTACTTCCTGTCCCCACACACACACGCACACACACACGCACACACACGCACACGCACACTCGCACACACGCACACGCACACGCACACACACACACACACACACTCACGCACACACACACACACACACACACAGTTAGTGGATAATTAGCAGTGAGTTCAGCGTATCCGTCGTGGTGGAAAGTATAGCCAAAGTACAATTACTTAAATGTGCTGTATATATAGTAGAATCTGTGGGTATTTGTACTTTTCTTGGGTATTTCCAGTTGCCAGTACTTTTACCTCTATACTCCACTACATCTTGGATACAAGTATTGTATCCTATTGCTATTATTTGACAACTTCAGTTGAGTTACTTTAGTTTTTGTTGTAGATTTTTTTGATTATTGTTATTACAAAACATACATTTATAACCACTTGAGCACTATATATATTTATATATTTCGGCCATTGGAAAATAGCTGATCTACAAGCTCCCAATGCGAGCTTGTAGATCTGCTATTTTCAAATAATTTGTGTACAGTTGAAAACTTCTGAAGTACATTTTGATGCCAATTCTTTAGTACTTTAACTTGTAACAGAGGTATTTAGGTCTCTCTCTCTCTCTCTCTCTCTATGTCTCTCTCTCTCTCTATCTCTCTCTATCTCTCTCTCTCTGTCTCTCTCTCTCTCTCTCTCTCTCTCTCTCTCTCTCTCTCTCTCTCTCATTGGGGTGCTGCCAGTGGATTGTGGCTTTTTTTTTCTCTCCTACCCTGAGGTTATGGTCAGTGTGTGTGTGTGTGTGTGTGTGTGTGTGTGCGAGGTGTTTGTGGATCGGTCCACACTGAGGCTTATGGTCACTGACTGTGTGGTGAGGGTTTGTAGATCTGTCACGGCTGAGGTCTTGTTGGTCAGTGTGTGAGGGTCTGTAGATCTTTCCGGTGGTTCCGCCACACCACCACAGGCTCTTAGAGGTAGAGTCCACAGACCACAGTGAGGCTTCACAGCCTTCCACACACACACACACACACACACACACACACACACACACACACACACACACACACACACACACACACACACACACACACACACACACACACACACACACACACACACACACACACACACACACACATATATATTTATACAGCCTGTCCTGAATTTAAACACTGGTCCGAGCTGAGCTGAGCTGCAAGACCAACGCACATGGCTCCTATAGTAGCCTGCGCCCTGATGAGCTTGTAGATCTGTGTTCTACAGTGTGTATCATGAGCTATACTTTAAAAACGACCAGCGCGACCAATAAAGAACTATTATCCCATCGCTGGAGAGGGCAATAACCCTAACCCTAATCCCTCCCCGGTCATGAGTTAGGAGTTTGAATGAATGTACAATTATGTGCAGGATGTAAATTATCGTGTAATTTGTAATTTAACTGACTAGACTTTTTTTTGGAATATTTAATTTAAAAAGAAAAACCTTCTCTCTCACACTAATGCCAGTGTGCCAGTGATCACCCTCCCCTGTGCCAACGTTGGCACCCTAACCCTATGGTTGCCTACCCCTGTTACACATGATAAGACAAACGCAATTATGGAACTGGAGAATATAAATGGTTTTGGTGAAAATAAATAATGTATTTGACTCTGTAATGCTGCTGATGGCTGTACGCAACAATGTGAAAACAAGGTATTGCATTGTGTGTTTGAGGTGACAGGGTGAGGTGACAGGGTGATGTGACAGGGTGAGGTGACAGGGTGATGTGACAGGGTGAGGTGACAGGGTGATGTGACAGGGTGATGTGACAGGGTGATGTGACAGGGTGAGG
>NC_137867.1:48896703-48911026 GCF_963924005.1 Protomyctophum bolini | reverse complement strand
GTGTTATTTTGTGCAAAAGCTCCTTATTGGCTGTTTCCCCTACCATAAGCCCTCAATGAATTGCATTGAATTGAATGGGCTATGGGGTGTTGTGCTAATTCGCTTATTTCCATCGAAATAAGTAGTAAAGTGTGCCGCTTGGGATATTATTTACATTATGAAGAGAGGATATATACAAAAAAAATATTAATTTTGAGCG
Organism: Protomyctophum bolini; assembly: GCF_963924005.1. NCBI lineage: Eukaryota > Metazoa > Chordata > Actinopteri > Myctophiformes > Myctophidae > Protomyctophum > Protomyctophum bolini. Next base: position 48,910,827 of record NC_137867.1, on the reverse strand, counting down.
ATGGAAATAAGCGAATTAGCACAACACCCCATAGCCCCCATTCAATTCAATGCAATTAATTTAGGGCTTATGGTAGGGGAAATAGCCAATAAGGAGCTTTTGCACAAATTCTATATCAGTGTTCAGTGTGTTAGTGTTAGTTACAGTGTTCAGTTGGTGCTCAAACAATTTCATATCAAGAACTCCCAAAAATGATCTGTAATTGGCCGCCGACCCCCATCTGAAAATATGATGTTCCAGGGACCTCCCCCCGCCCCCCCCCCCCCCCCCCCAGAAGCAAAGATTTGAGTTAAACGCGTTCGCTCTGAAAGAATATATATTCAAAGGTTCGCGCCACATTTTTTACGATTTTTCAAAAAATAGCAGATCTACAAGCTCGTAGCGACCTGCTATCATTTTTCAATAGCTATAAAGTATGACGTAATGCTTTTTTAAACACCAAAAATGTGGTTCCCGCCCAAAGACAGTGTTAATTGGGTCTCCGCTACAGATGTGCACAGATCAGATGGTTCTAATCAAGGCCTCAGATTATTGTCACAGATGTGCACAGATCAGATGGTTCTTATTAAGGCCTGATTGTTGTTACAGATGCACAGATCAGATGGTTCTAATTAAGGCCTGATTGTTGTTACAGATGTGCACAGATCAGATGGTTCTAATTAAGGCCTCAGATTATCGTTACAGATGTGCACAGATCAGATGGTTCTAATTAAGGCCTGATTATTGTCACAGATGTGCACAGATCAGATGGTTCTAATTAAGGCCTGATTATTGTCACAGATGTGAACAGATCAGATGGTTCTAATTAAGGCCTGATTATTGTTGTTTCTTATTTCATTCAAAAAAGAAATATACATGCATTGTGGTTATATATATATATATATATTGTTTTTTCTTTTTTCTTATTTGACTGTCTTACCTGAAGGTTTCAAAATAAAGATAATCAAATCAAATCAAAAATCAAACAGATGTGCACAGATCAGATGGTTCTAATCAAGGCCTCAGATTATCGTTACAGATGTGCACAGATCAGATGGTTCTAATTAAGGCCTCAGATTATCGTTACAGATGTGCACAGATCAGATGGTTCTAATTAAGGCCTGATTATTGTCACAGATGTGCACAGATCAGATGGTTCTAATTAAGGCCTGATTATTGTCACAGATGTGCACAGATCAGATGGTTCTAATTAAGGCCTGATTATTGTCACAGATGTGCACAGATCAGATGGTTCTAATTAAGGCCTGATTATTGTCACAGATGTGCACAGATCAGATGGTTCTAATTAAGGCCTGATTATTGTCACAGATGTGCACAGATCAGATGGTTCTAATTAAGGCCTGATTGTTGTCACAGATGTGCACAGATCAGATGGTTCTAATTAAGGCCTGATTATTGTCACACAAGGTTTCTGATGAGACTCTGCTCTCTCTGCTCGTCCACACACTGCTTAGACCCGTGACCCAGAAAATACTAAACAACTTACTAAAATACATCTTAGACATTCGTTTTTTTTTCTAATTTATCAAATGTATTTGATTTTCTTTTATTCGCTAATTGCTCCTGATGTGCCGGTTGGTGCCTTGCATGGTTGCCTCCCACATCTAGCTACTTCCGGGATAACATCCTTACCCAATAGTGAACAATAAAATGACCTTACCTTACCCAATAGTGAACAATAAAATGACCTTATCTTACCCAATAGTGAACAATAAAATGACCTTACCTTACCCAATAGTGAACAATAAAATTACCTTATCTTACCCAATAGTGAACAATAAAATGACCTTACCTTACCCAATAGTGAACAATAAAATGACCTTATCTTACCCAATAGTGAACAATAAAATGACCTTATCTTACCCAATAGTGAACAATAAAATTACCTTATCTTACCCAATAGTGAACAATAAAATTACCTTATCTTACCCAATAGTGAACAATAAAATGACCTTACCTTACCCAATAGTGAACAATAAAATGACCTTACCTTACCCAATAGTGAACAATAAAATGACCTTATGTTACCCAATAGTGAACAATAAAATGACCTTACCTTACCCAATAGTGAACAATAAAATGACCTTATCTTACCCAATAGTGAACAATAAAATGACCTTATCTTACCCAATAGTGAACAATAAAATGACCTTACCTTACCCAATAGTGAACAATAAAATGACCTTACCTTACCCAATAGTGAACAATAAAATGACCTTATCTTACCCAATAGTGAACAATAAAATGACCTTATCTTACCCAATAGTGAACAATAAAATGACCTTATCTTACCCAATAGTGAACAATAAAATGACCTTATCTTACCCAATAGTGAACAATAAAATGACCTTACCTTACCCAATAGTGAACAATAAAATGACCTTATCTTACCCAATAGTGAACAATAAAATGACCTTATCTTACCCAATAGTGAACAATAAAATGACCTTATCTTACCCAATAGTGAACAATAAAATGACCTTATCTTACCCAATAGTGAACAATAAAATGACCTTATCTTACCCAATAGTGAACACGACAAGCAACGCTAAGAGAAAATGATTTATGGTGCACTGATAATCTGACTAACGACGACATCATTCTCTCTCTCTGTCCAATCAGGTGATGGTGATGGTTCTGTCGGTGGGCGGGGCCGGGGGCGGGGCCGTGGGCGTGGTGGCGTCCCCCCAGTGGTCCGGCGAGGGCTACAGGAACCAATCACTGCTCAGGAGACACCGCGTGTGCGTCGAGAACCAGCAGTACACACACATGGACCTGTGCTGTACCAACTGCCAGGCTGGTGAGGCACACACACACACACACACCCACATGCACGCACGCACACACGCACGCACACGCACGCACACACACACATGCACGCGCACGCATGCACACACGCACGCACGCACACGCACACACATGCACGCGCATGCACGCACGCGCAACCATAACCATAAGTTGCGTTGAATGGGAATTGAATGGGGCTATGGGGTTTGTGTTCATTCGCTTTTTCCATCGAAATAAGTAGTAAAGTGTGCCGCTTGGGATATTATTTACATTATGAAGAGAGGATATATATATATATATATATATATTTTTTTTTTTTTTTTTTTTTTTTGAGCGATAGAAATAAGCGAATTAGCAAAACACCCCATAGCCCCATTCAATTCACATTCACTTCAATGCAATTCATTGAGGGCCTATGGTAGGGGAAATAGCCAATAAGGAGTTTTTGCACAAAATAACACCTGGACCTCTTTGGTGGGGACGTAACAACTACACAGAAAGGTAAGAAAGCCTTCTAGTATGGAATTCTCCTTTAACGCATCTGTGTTACCAACTTACCTTAGTTTTTAACCACGTTATCCATTTTTTAAAACATTACCTTTTGAAAAAGAATACGTTTTCTTTTTTAATAAGTTTAATTAAGCAAGAGAGGGGGTGGTTTAACGTCACTAATGCAGGATCAAACCCGGAACAACAGATACAACAGTTAAAACTATTTTTTTTAATGACACATGTAGTCACTACAACCACAAATGTCCCAAGAAACTAGCTATAGCCTAGCCACCCAGTCTGCTAGCGCTCTGGGAGAACAGAAACTAGCTATAGCCTAGCCACCCAGTCTGCTAGCGCTCTGGGAGAACAGAAACTAGCTATAGCCTAGCCACCCAGTCTGCTAGCGCTCTGGGAGAAGAGAAACTAGCTATAGCCTAGCCACCCAGTCTGCTAGCGCTCTGGGAGAACAGAAACTAGCTATAGCCTAGCCACCCAGTCTGCTAGCGCTCTGGGAGAAGAGAAACTAGCTATAGCCTAGCCACCCAGTCTGCTAGCGCTCTGGGAGAACAGAAACTAGCTATAGCCTAGCCACCCAGTCTGCTAGCGCTCTGGGAGAAGAGAAACTAGCTATAGCCTAGCCACCCAGTCTGCTAGCGCTCTGGGAGAACAGAAACTAGCTATAGCCTAGCCACCCAGTCTGCTAGCGCTCTGGGAGAACAGAAACTAGCTATAGCCTAGCCACCCAGTCTGCTAGCGCTCTGGGAGAACAGAAACTAGCTATAGCCTAGCCACCCAGTCTGCTAGCGCTCTGGGAGAACAGAAATTAGCTATAGCCTATAGCCACCCAGTCTGCTAGCGCTCTGGGAGAACAGAAACTAGCTATAGCCTAGCCACCCAGTCTGCTAGCGCTCTGGGAGAACAGAAACTAGCTATAGCCTATAGCCACCCAGTCTGCTAGCGCTCTGGGAGAACAGAGCGGCTGGATTCTTTGTTTTGATTAGGTGTGGTATAGTGGTGCTCGTTTGAACCACGGCTAGAAGGCTGTTTCAACCAATCAGATTGCTTCCTCGAAACGTTGTATAATTATTGACCCGTTTTTTTTGGGGGGTTTTTTACGCGCGGTCGTGACGCAGAGTGTCGTCTTCAGGAGTAATGGCCAAACTCCTGTCATGTAAAAACAAAAAACCTTCCTGAGGACTTCTGTGTGATTGTTGTGTAACTGAGTCAAGATGACAGCCATGACGTCAGTGGTGTTTGATCATTCTGTCTTCATTCTGCTACTTCAACTCTCATTTATACTAACATTATTTTATTCTTTTATCCCACGATGTTTTGTAACTCACTTATTTTTGTTTCACCCAGTGTCAATTATTATCTAATGTAATCCTGGACTCTCCACTTACCTCTGCCAACCTGGGGGGGGGGGGGCAGCGGACTGACCTCATGCTTCTTTCTATGCATGAGGAGTCCAAGCCGCTTCTTTACACCTGACAGGGTGGGGGAGGGGGGGGGGGGTTCCCGGTTGGACGTAGCTCGTGGAAGGAACAAGTCATTCCAACCAGTTCCCCTCCATCAGGCGCCCCGGCTGTCCAGGGGGAGGCAGTATAGAGACAAGGATTACTGCATGTTTTTTTACCCTAGGGGACACGGGGATAAAATGTGAGGGTACCTACCCTAGGGGACACGGGGAGAACATGTGAGGGTACCTACCCTAGGGGACACAGGGAGAACATGTGAGGGTACCTACCCTAGGGGACACGGGGAGAACATGTGAGGGTACCTACCCTAGGGGACACGGGGAGAACATGTGAGGGTACCTACCCTAGGGGACACGGGGAGAACATGTGAGGGTACCTACCCTATAGGGGACACGGGGAGAACATGTGAGGGTACCTACCCTAGGGGACACGGGGAGAACATTTTCCAAAACTCATTTGTTGGGAAAAAGATCATTGAATGTGAAATAGTCTCCTAGTCCCTGATTATAATACGACCCTGTTGTTTTTAGGATGGTTCCATTGGGGGGGGGGGGGTCTTATATTCAGGCCAATCGGGTAGTTAATATTACAAACAGTACTTCATATCTGACCTCTTAACCCATTCTGACCTGAGATCAGATTCTAAAAATGTTCTTCTACATCCTGACAGTTTTCTGAAAAAGCCCATGTTTCTCTATGTCAGTCGTTCTTCCATTTTTTTTCAAAGACAGCAGACCTACAAGCTCGTAGCGCGCCACTCGGTTTGCGGGCTAATGTGAGGCATGGAGAACCACATGGGCGCGGAGCGGGCTAATGTGAGGCATGCGGCGCAAACTGACTGTGGAAATAATTAGAGCCATCATGCATGCACACACGCACACACACACACACACACGCACACGCACAGCCACACGCACACGCACACACACACGGCCACACGCACACGCACACGCACACACACACGCACACACACACACACACACACACCCGCCCCCAGGTCAAAGGTCAGCGTATCTTTCCCATGACTGCCGTTCACAACACCATGACCTGTGGTGGGGGTCCGGAGCCCACTGGTGGCCGGCGAGGGTACTGCCAGATTATATTATGGTAAAACAGGGGTCTTTGAGGGAGTTCCAGGGGGTCCGCGGGGACCCCCCAGGGGTCCTTGAGGGAGTTCCAGGGGGTCCGCAGCTATAGTTAGGAACCTTATGGGTCTGTAACTCTTCAGTGTACAAATGGACCCTGACGGGTCCATTTGGTGCCATTGTGAACACTGTCAGAGTTAAATTAACATTGATTTTACAATATAAATTGGGGGTCCCAGAGATGGAAATCCCTGGCATTGTCTCTTCAAATGGGGGTCCAAATAGAGTCCATTTGGGGGTCCTTGCCTTGGAAAAGTTTGGGATCCACTGAGATAAAATACTTTGCCTTTTTTTCTCCTTTTCTTTTAATACCGTACTTTGAGAAACATTTTTTGTATTGTTCAAAAATAGCCGATCTACAAGCTCACAATGTGTCTGTGTAGATCTACAAGCTCACAATGTGTCTGTGTAGATCTACAAGCTCACAATGTGTCTGTGTAGATCTACAAGCTCACAATGTGTCTGTGTAGATCTACAAGCTCACAATGTGTCTGTGTAGATCTACAAGCTCACAATGTGTCTGTGTAGATCTACAAGCTCACAATGTGTCTGTGTAGATCTACAAGCTCACAATGTGTCTGTGTAGATCTACAAGCTCACAATGTGTCTGTGTAGATCTACAAGCTCACAATGTGTCTGTGTAGATCTACAAGCTCACAATGTGTCTGTGTAGATCTACAAGCTCACAATGTGTCTGTGTAGATCTACAAGCTCACAATGTGTCTGTGTAGATCTACAATCTCACAATGTGTCTGTGTAGATCTACAAGCTCACAATGTGTCTGTGTAGATCTACAAGCTCACAATGTGTCTGTGTAGATCTACAAGCTCACAATGTGTCTGTGTAGATCTACAAGCTCACAATGTGTCTGTGTAGATCTACAAGCTCACAATGTGTCTGTGTAGATCTACAAGCTCACAATGTGTCTGTGTAGATCTACAAGCTCACAATGTGTAGATCTACAAGCTCACAATGTGTCTGTGTAGATCTACAAGCTCACAATGTGTCTGTGTAGATCTACAAGCTCACAATGTGTCTGTGTAGATCTACAAGCTCACAATGTGTCTGTGTAGATCTACAAGCTCACAATGTGTCTGTGTAGATCTACAAGCTCACAATGTGTCTGTGTAGATCTACAAGCTCACAATGTGTCTGTGTAGATCTACAAGCTCACAATGTGTCTGTGTAGATCTACAAGCTCACAATGTGTCTGTGTAGATCTACAAGCTCACAATGTGTAGATCTACAAGCTCACAATGTGTAGATCTACAAGCTCACAATGTGTCTGTGTAGATCTACAAGCTCACAATGTGTCTGTGTAGATCTACAAGCTCACAATGTGTCTGTGTAGATCTACAAGCTCACAATGTGTCTGTGTAGATCTACAAGCTCACAATGTGTCTGTGTAGATCTACAAGCTCACAATGTGTCTGTGTAGATCTACAAGCTCACAATGTGTCTGTGTAGATCTACAAGCTCACAATGTGTCTGTGTAGATCTACAAGCTCACAATGTGTCTGTGTAGATCTACAAGCTCACAATGTGTCTGTGTAGATCTACAAGCTCACAATGTGTCTGTGTAGATCTACAAGCTCACAATGTGTCTGTGTAGATCTACAAGCTCACAATGTGTCTGTGTAGATCTACAAGCTCACAATGTGTCTGTGTAGATCTACAAGCTCACAATGTGTCTGTGTAGATCTACAAGCTCACAATGTGTCTGTGTAGATCTACAAGCTCACAATGTGTCTGTGTAGATCTACAAGCTCACAATGTGTCTGTGTAGATCTACAAGCTCACAATGTGTCTGTGTAGATCGGCTAGTTGAATTCTTTTTAAATATTTTTCTTAAAAAAATAATAATATAGTAGTAGTAGTAATATAATAGTTTAACCCATTTAGACCTGAGGACGATTCTACAAATGTCAAACATGTCATATTTCACGTCAAGGACCCCCAGAATCTTCTGTTTTTGACCGCCGACCCCCATCTGAAAATATGTTGTTCCAGTAATAAATATAAATAAATAAATATCAGATCTACAAGCTCGTAGCGCGGCACTCGGTGCCGCGCTACGAGCTTGTAGGTCTGCTTTTTTTCAATAGCTAAAAGTATAAGATAATGCTTAAAACACCAAAAGGGTACGAAATAAGGGTAATTACTAATTACTTAACGTTCGTCCTACTTATTACTTACGTAATTCATATAAGGGTACGACCTACAAACATACAAGCTCTTTGTCCGTCGGCCGTTCACCGCACTTCAGTATGCAGGGCTGTAATTGGTTGATGTAGTTAAGTGTGTGTGTGTGTGTGTGTGTGTGTGTGTGTCATTGCCATCGGACTAAACGTGTGCACGTGGCGGTGTGTACGCTATATAAATGCACCATTTACAGTCACAAAGGTGCACGCACATGCACACACACACGCATGTGCCGATGAGACATTCTGGCCGATATCGATATCCGATATAATGAATTGCTGTTATGGCGGTTACTGTAACAGGGTGTCTGCACCCTATACAGGCTATATAGGCAAGTCAGATTTAACTTAAATACCTTTATATTTAATATTGTGAGCTTGTAGATCTGTCCAAGCTGTTACTTTGGGCTTGTTTATCTGTAGAGACGGACCGATTGACCCATTCTGACCTGAGATCAGATTCTAAACATGTTCTTCTACATCCTGACAGTTTACCATTCTGACCTGAGATCAGATTCTAAACATGTTCTTCTACATCCTGACAGTTTTCCATTCTGACCTGAGATCAGATTCTAAACATGTTCTTCTACATCCTGACAGTTTACCATTCTGACCTGAGATCAGAGTCTAAACATGTTCTTCTACATCCTGACAGTTTACCATTCTGACCTGAGATCAGATTCTAATAATAATAATAATAAACTTTATTTGTATAGCACCTTTCATACATAAATGTAGCGCAAAGTGCTTCACAGGGCAAAAATAGAATACAATAAAAATAAGTAGTTAAAATGATAAAACAATGGCAAAGAACAAAATTGAATATAAGAACATAAAATAAATAAAAACAAATAAAAACAAATAAAATAATAATAAAAACACCACATGCAGCAAATCAGTCAGGGCAGGGTGGGAACGTGCAAATTAAAACTCAATTAAAAGCAATGTTGTAGAAGTGGGTCTTGAGCTGAGCTTTAAAAATGTCTACAGAGGCTGCCTGACGAAGGTACAGTGGGAGTTTGTTCCATGCCGACGGCCCATAGAAGCAAAAAGCTGCTTCCCCGTATTTTTTAGTTGCCATTTTTTTCGGCAGCGCGAGCAGGCCAGCAGTGGAAGACCTTAGGGGGCGGTTTGGGACATATTTAGGCAGGCAGTCATTTAGGTAGGAAGGTGCGAGGCCATTGAGAGCTTTATAGACAAGTAAAAGAATTTTAAAATCAATCCTAAAAACAACCGGAAGCCAGTGCAGTGATGCCAAAACTGGAGTAATATGTTCTCTCATCTTAGTTCTAGTTAAAACTCTGGCTGCTGCATTTTGGACGAGTTGTAATCTGTCAGTTGTTTTCTTAGGCAATCCTGAATAAAGTGCATTGCAGTAGTCAAGCCGAGAGAAAACGAAGGCGTGGATTAGCGTTTTTGCATCGTCCAAGGACAGATAGGCTCTGATTCGTGCAATATTTCTAAGGTGAAAAAAGGCAATCTTGGTAACATGATTAATGTGAGAATTAAAATTCAATTCAGAATCAATAATAACCCCCAGGTTCTTTACTGTACTGTTACTTTCTACAGTCAGGTTACCAAGTCTGCTTATTATTGATTGTTTCTGCTCACTAGAACCGATGATGAGAACTTCTGTCTTATCCTCATTTAGCTTGAGAAAGTTCTCACTCATCCAACATTTAATGCTAGACAAACAGGTCAACAGCGGGTCTAGAGCACAGGGATCATCTGGAGCAACAGAAAGATAAAGTTGGGTATCATCAGCATAGAAATGAAAATTGACTCCGTGATTGGTAATGAGTTCGCCCAATGGCAGTATGTACAAGGAAAAAAGCAAGGGGCCAAGAATCGAGCCCTGTGGAATTCCAGAGCTGATGTCGTGGTTGTCTGAGTCAAACTCGGCTAGATTGACAAAGTAACTTCTGTTTGATAGGTAGGAGGAAAACCAGGACAGGGCCGTACCAGACAGGCCTATCCAGTGCTCCAGACGCTGTATTAAAATTGAATGATCAATCGTGTCAAATGCAGCCGTTAGATCTAGAAGTAAGAGAACAGATACATGTTTCTTGTCGGCAGACACCCTAAGATCGTTCATTACTTTTACAAGTGCTGTTTCTGTGCTATGGCCTTTCCTAAAGCCAGATTGGAATTTGTTGTGCACATTATTATTCTGTAGAAATACATCCAATTGATGAAAGATGCATTTTTCCAAAACCTTGCCCAGAAAGGGTAGATTTGAAATGGGTCGATAGTTACCCAAAACGGAGGGATCAAGATTGTGTTTCTTGAGTAGGGGCCTAACTACAGCAGTCTTCAGTGAGTCTGGGAAGACACCTGATTGTAGAGAGCTGTTTACAATTTTTAGTATATCTCCAATCACACTGTCCAAGACCTCTTTGAGAAAGGTGGTGGGAATTGTATCCAATGAACAGGAGGATGATGTCATCTGTGATATGGTTTTGCGGAGTTCGTCTTCATCAATTTCGCAGAACGTTAATAGGCTCCCCCTGGGGAGATCTACCCTGGGACCATTAGCTGCTGTTTGAAGGTTTGTGCTAGCAGCAGCACCATTCATAATATCGGCTCTAATGTTAAATATTTTGTTATCAAAAAAGCATGCAAACTCATTACACTTAGCTTTAGAGGCCGGGAATGACTGCTTGTAGGACTGGGGGGGGTTTATAAGTCGTTCAATGGTAGAGAAAAGGACTCTGGCATTTTTCTTGTTCTCATTTATAATGCCAGAGAAATATGCCTGCCTTGCTAGACGCAGGGCTTTGTTATAGGCGGCTGTTGATTTTTTAAGAATTTCTAGTTTGCTGGTGAGTTTGTTTTTTCTCCAGGCTCGCTCGGCTCTACGACACTCTTGCTTCAGTGAGCGGGTATGCTCATTTATCCAAGGTGTTATTCTGGTGTTATGTTTCTTTTTTGTTTTAAAAGGAGCCACTATATCGAGAGCTGACTCTAGTTTAAGATTGAAAATTTGAACCATATCATTCACTGGGGGGGTATCGGGCAGGGGGGGGCCCAGATGACGAGAGAACTCATCGGCTGCAGAAGGGCTAAAAAAACGCTTTTTTATAGTATATTCAGTGATGTTTTTCTCTAGTTCAGTGACAGTCATATTAAAACACAGCAAGTAGTGGTCTGATAGCTCAGGCCTTTCAATAGTCCTTTCCACAATGATGTTCAGCCCTTTAGAAATTACCAGGTCCAGAGTGTGCCCATGTTTATGAGTAGGCCCAACAACATGTTGGATAAACTCAAAGGAGTGCAATAACTCTAGGAAGCCCATAGCCACAGTATCTGTAACATCATCCAGATGAAGATTAAGATCGCCAGAGATAAGAGTTCTATCATAGTTAGTGGAGCAGATAGATAAAAGTTCTGATATTTCTGTTAGAAATATTGCTTTACTGCATTTTGGCGGGCGATAAATGCTAATCATTGGCATAGAGGATTGACCAAGTAGTATAGTGGCCTGGTATTCAAAGGATTTATAGCTGCCAAGGGTCAGAGCCTTGAATTTTAGCGTGTCTGAAAAAATTATTGCCAGTCCACCTCCTTTCTTTGCCAGTCCACCTCCTTTCTTAGCCTTGCGAACAGAGTGAATGAAACTGTAATCTAAGGGGCAAGCTGCTGCTAATAGTATAGCTCCGTCGGAGCCAAGCCATGTCTCTGTTAGAAAGATGATATCAAGTTTTTCTTTTATAATGATATCATTAACTGAGGAGAGCTTGTTAGTTATTGATCTTATGTTAAATAGGGCAAGGTTTAGCTGGACTGGTGGTGACAGATTTACTGTGGTGGGGGCCATTGGGATGGATAATAAGTTTGAGTTTATAGATCTGGGGGGCCCATGCTGGTGGGATGAAATGAGTGGTGTGATATTGCTGAGGCTTGCTCCTACAGGCTTGCTGTTAACTGGTGATGCATCTATGACTGGTGTTAATCTATGGGAAATAATAACAGGAATGGAAAATGTGTGGGCTATGTGACTAGGTGCAGGGTTTAACTGATGTCATACAGAGAGGTGCTGCGTGATGTTTTTTGCCAGGATTTTAATACCTTTGTGATTCGGGTGTATTTGGTCACGATATAGTGATGGGGATTTCCAAAAGTCATCAAAGTTATTGATATAGCCAAGCCCGCAGGCATGGCAGAAATTACGCAGCCAATTGTCTGCGCCCATGATGCGGCTAAAGTTTTCGGGACCACGGAGGAGGGTGGGAATTAGTCCAAGGAAGATGCAGGTTTTATTTAATGAATTGATAACACCTACTAGGGACTCGTAGTCGGACCACATCTGGAAGGATTGCTGCCGTCTGATGTCATTTGTGCCTATATGGATAATTACTGTGTGAATGGAGGAGTGACGTTTGAGAATGACAGGAATGTGAGGGATCAAATCAATTATTTTCGCACCGGAGAAGGAAAAAGTAACACAATGGGGCACAGAAAGTCCACGAACAATGGAATCACCCAAAATTAAATATTCCAATGGAGGGGTACGGGGGCAGTTGCTGTTATTAGCTGAGATTGATGCAGCAGATCTAGTGTGCAATGACAGCGGGGGGGACACGGCAGGATCTGATGAGAGGGGGGGAGGGGGTGCTCGACTGGGAGCGGTGGGCACTGCTCCTCGTGCTGGGTGAATGATTGAGAGGGACTGGGAGATATCTGGCCTGTGCACACTGGGTGAGAGTCGTCGGGGCCGCTTTCCAACACGAGTCACACGACCACCATTGTCTCTGTGGATGGGAGTGGAGGTGGAGCCAGGTGAAGAGCCCGAGGAGGAGTCCGGTCCCGCGCGCTTCAACGGCCGGGGTAGCAGCGAGTCCGGGTGCCGAGGATTCCTGGGGGAGTTTGCCAATGACTCCTGTAATGGTGCGAATGAGTTTGAGCACGGGAAAATGTCGGCCATGCTACATGCCTCCGACCCAGACGGGTCGAAAAGAGGAAACGCCAGCCTCGGATGTTTTCCTTTCATCACGGAGGCCCAGGAGTCAGCGCATACGGGCCGCGGTTTGTGCTTACCGGCGTGCGAAGCACTGCTCCCCGGCATGGTAGCAGCCGTGGCAGACATCCCGGGTACAGCGCCGGCACCCGGGGGATCCAAGGATTTTAAGCGGCCCTGGAGGAATGATTGCCGCTGGATTAGGTCTTTAACCAGGCTCGATATGGATCGGAGCTCACTTTTGATGGCGGATAATTCCTCTGTCATGACAGGCATTTTGATGGAAGTGGTGAGTACTACTGACTGTCCACTATAACCACCAACAGACTGTTGAGATGGTAGCATCTAGGCTCAAAAAACGAGCCAGCTAAACAAGCCACCAAACTAGCTGGCACCAAGGCTACAAACAAACCTCCGCCAGCTAGCAGGCAGCAACAACACAGTCTGATACTTGCGTAAAATTGAGTGATCAGCAGTGCCGATCGCTGGGATTGCAGGGTTAGTAAAAAGATGTAGGTCACCAGGCTAAAATCCAGAAGTTTGGTATAAAATAGATGAGTGGAAACTGTTAAAAAACGTAGTAGCAAGCGCGTCGAGATGAGCGACAAACAGCGTCCAAGTGACAGCACTATCTAAACATGTTCTTCTACATCCTGACAGTTTTCCATTCTGACCTGAGATCAGATTCTAAACATGTTCTTCTACATCCTGACAGTTTTCTGAAAAAGCTATGTTTCTGTGTCAGTCGTTCTTTGATTTTTCAAAAATAGCAGATCTACAAGCTCATAGCGCGCCACTCGGTGGCGCGCTATGAGCTTGTAGATCTGCTGTTTTTCAATAGCTAAAGCATAAAATAGCACCAAAAAGGGGTTTCCCGTCCAAAATGGGTTAATTAATCGGTCTGATTGATTAATCGAACGATCGGTGCCGATTTAATCTAAAAAAGAAACTCAAATCGGCCGATGTGTGGAGTTCACATGTTCTCCCCGTGTCCCCTAGGGTAGGTACCCTCACATGTTCTCCCCGTGTCCCCTAGGGTAGGTACCCTCACATGTTCTCCCCGT
>NC_137867.1:48796703-48891703 GCF_963924005.1 Protomyctophum bolini | reverse complement strand
TAACCCTAGACCAGGTCTTTAACCATAGACCAGGTCTTTAACCCTAGACCAGGTCTTTGACCAGAGACCAGGTCTTTAACCGTAGACCAGGTCTTTAACCGTAGACCAGGTCTTTAACCAGAGACCAGGTCTTTGACCGTAGACCAGGTCAGTGAGGGCTCTAACCATAGACCATAGATCCAGCCCACTTGTAGAGCATAAATGTATGAGTCTGTCCAATAAAAAAAGGAAGTCTCTAGCACATTCCTGTCAAAAGTTATGAGTTTTTAAAGAAGTATAAACCAAAAATGCTCAATCGCATTCCTGAGCTTCCTACCTAGACTGATTGCTGTCAGCTGTGCTCAATTGAATGGACTGCTAAGGCAACGCATCTCTCACAGCAAACGGCTTCTAGGCTACAGGTAACTGTATTATACCAATAATGAAAGTCAATAATGTAAGTAGCTGTTCTTATTATAATGTGTGTGATGTAGTGTAGCTATATAGCATGCACAACAGGAAGAAAAACAACGCCAAGTGACAGCTGTGTACGTAAAGATGCGTGAGCATGCTTGCAGTCCGCGACGGCATGGTCGCACCGCTCTGGCCCTCGTGAAGTCACATTTCGTCCAATGCGGCCCCCGCCCCAAGATGAGTTCCACATCCCTGCCATAGACTGTAAAAAAAAAAAATATGTGCAAAGCGTTCTCCGGGTCTGATATGGACGTAAGATGAAGCCAGTCAGTCCTTGAATTGTAAATCGCCATCTTTCTAGATCCGTTTGGGCCCAGCTGCCAGGCCATTGGCTGGCCCAGACAACGAGGCGGGACTTCCCCCCCTTCTTCTTCTTCGTTGGTTTTTATTTTGACTCGAACGGGGGGTGGCTCCCGATCATAGACTGTAACGGTAGCCACGCCCCTCAGAACATATGGTAATTATTTTATTCTGCATTTGAGCCACGGAACCACCATCTGATGACATTCTGACTGAAGGAAAGGGTGTTCAATAGCACTGATTTATAGAACAACACACAGACGTAAAGGGTGTTCAATATAGCACTGATTTATAGAACAACACACAGACGTAAAGGGTGTTCAATAGCACTGATTTATAGAACAACACACAGACGTAAAGGGTGTTCAATATAGCACTGATTTATAGAACAACACACAGACGTAAAGGGTGTTCAATAGCACTGATTTATAGAACAACACACAGACGTAAAGGGTGTTCAATAGCACTGATTTATAGAACAACACACAGACGTAAAGGGTGTTCAATATAGCACTGATTTATGAAACAACACACAGACGTAAAGGGTGTTCAATATAGCACTGATTTATGGAACAACACACAGACGTAAAGGGTGTTCAATATAGCACTGATTTATAGAACAACACACAGACGTAAAGGGTGTTCAATAGCACTGATTTATAGAACAACACACAGACGTAAAGGGTGTTCAATAGCACTGATTTATAGAACAACACACAGACGTAAAGGGTGTTCAATATAGCACTGATTTATGAAACAACACACAGACGTAAAGGGTGTTCAATATAGCACTGATTTATGAAACAACACACAGACGTAAAGGGTGTTCAATAGCACTGATTTATGAAACAACACACAGACGTAAAGGGTGTTCAATATAGCACTGATTTATGAAACAACACACAGACGTAAAGGGTGTTCAATAGCACAGATTTATGAAACAACACACAGACGTAAAGGGTGTTCAATAGCACTGATTTATGAAACAACACACAGACGTAAAGGGTGTTCAATAGCACTGATTTATGAAACAACACACAGACGTAAAGGGTGTTCAATAGCACTGATTTATGAAACAACACACAGACGTAAAGGGTGTTCAATATAGCACTGATTTATGAAAAAACACACAGACGTAAAGGGTGTTCAATATAGCACTGATTTATGAAACAACACACAGACGTAAAGGGTGTTCAATAGCACTGATTTATGAAACAACACACAGACGTAAAGGGTGTTCAATAGCACTGATTTATGAAACAACACACAGACGTAAAGGGTGTTCAATAGCACTGATTTATGAAACAACACACAGACGTAAAGGGTGTTCAATATAGCACTGATTTATGGAACAACACACAGACGTAAAGGGTGTTCAATATAGCACTGATTTATGGAACAACACACAGACGTAAAGGGTGTTCAATAGCACTGATTCATGGAACAACACACAGATGTAAAGGTGTTCAATATAGCACTGATTTATGGAACAACACACAGACGTAAAGGGTGTTCAATAGCACTGATTTATGAAACAACACACAGACGTAAAGGGTGTTCAATATAGCACTGATTTATGGAACAACACACAGACGTAAAGGGTGTTCAATATAGCACTGATTTATGGAACAACACACAGACGTAAAGGGTGTTCAATAGCACTGATTTATAAAACAACACACAGACGTAAAGGGTGTTCAATAGCACTGATTTATGGAACAACACACAGACGTAAAGGGTGTTCAATATAGCACTGATTTATGAAACAACACACAGACGTAAAGGGTGTTCAATAGCACTGATTTATGAAACAACACACAGACGTAAAGGGTGTTCAATATAGCACTGATTTATGAAACAACACACAGACGTAAAGGGTGTTCAATAGCACTGATTTATGAAACAACACACAGACGTAAAGGGTGTTCAATAGCACTGATTTATGGAACAACACACAGACGTAAAGGGTGTTCAATAGCGTTATGAGTTTTCCTCCAGACAGCAACGATATGTAAATGAGTTGATATATGTCATTAACTATATATATAATATATATATATGTGTGTGTGTATTCCAGGTGCAAAGCGGGGGAGGAGGAGGTGAGGAGGTGCACCCCCTTCTCCAACACCCTCTGTAGGAAACCAGACCTGGACCCCACAGAGAACTCCCCCTCCCTCCCTACGACCCCCCCGGCCCCCCCCTCACCTGAATCCATAGGTAACTATGATACCCCTCCCCCCCTCACCTCAATCTATAGGTAACTGCATGTGTTCTGTGTTCTGACGTCGTGCGTTCTGTCTTGTTGTTCTGACAGTTCTTCCTGTGGTGGTTCTGCTGATTCTCATCGTGGTGGTTGGAGTGACATCCTGGTGGTTCATCACTAAACATTCTTGTGAGAAACCATGTAAGTACATCTATCCTGCTTCAAACCGCTTATCCGTAGTCTGGTCGCGGGGGCAACACACATCTATCCATTCAACCGCTCATCCGTAGTACACATCTATCCATTCAACCGCTCATCCGTAGTACACATCTATCCATTCAACCGCTCATCCGTAGTACACATCTATCCATTCAACCGCTCATCCGTAGTACACATCTATCCATTCAACCGCTCATCCGTAGTCTGGTCGCGGGGGCAACAGCTCCACCAGAGAGCTCCAGAGCAACATTAGTGACTTCCTCCTGGGGGGGGGGGGGCATCCTGAGGCGTTCCAAGGCCAGTGAGTCGATGAGTTTCCTCCAACTGCGCTAGGACCTCCCTAGGGAGACGCCCGAGAGGCATCCTAACCAGATGCCTCGAGGACCTCCCTAGGGAGACGCCCGAGAGGCATCCTAACCAGATGCCTCGAGGACCTCCCTATAGGGAGACGCCCGAGAGGCATCCTAAGCTGGCTTCTTCCCAGGCGAAGAAGCAGCGACTCTACTCAGAGTGAACACACAGCGTTTGACATTTTTTCATTTTTTTTAATGTTTCATAACCAAAGTTTTCCTATTTTGTTTGCTCTCCTGGTACAGGTTCTGAGAGCCAAAGTGATAACAGTGAAATTGTCAAGATTCCTATTGTAAGTAATTCATTGTTGAATCCCGAACTTCTTATTTTTATTAAAACAAATTAATAACTCTATAGTGTGACAGTAATCATTGCTATAGAGTGTGTTCAGTGACAGTGTTAAATAACTCTATATTGTGACAGTAATCATTGCTATAGAGTGTGTTCAGTAACAGTGTTAAATAGCTCTATAGTGTGACAGTAATCATTGCTATAGTGTGTGTTCAGTAACAGTGTTAAATAACTCTATATTGTGACAGTAATCATTGCTATAGAGTGTGTTCAGTAACAGTGTTAAATAACTCTATATTGTGACAGTAATCATTGCTATAGAGTGTGTTCAGTAACGGTGTTAAATAACTCTATATTGTGACAGTAATCATTGATTTAGAGTGTGTGTTCAGATTTATTGTATTTTTAGCAATCTTTGTTGCATGCTTTCAGTGGACGGTAGAGTTAAAGCTATATTCAGTGATTTCACTTAATTCAAATATCACTTATTTTTTTGTTTTGTTGTGATAATCCTCTCTACTATAGAGTGTGCTGACCATATAAGGAGTTCCTCCCTGTCCCCAGTTAATTATTTTTGGCTCTCTATCCTGATTGGACGAAAGGCTTTGCCACCTATAGCCAAAAACGAAACCTAAGGCTTTTTGAGTGAAATCACTGAATATACCTTTAACGTCTTTCCTTGGCGTCCCGTCAGGACGAGAGCGGCGGTGCCACGCCGGAGGAGCGCCAGAACAACCAGAACGCCGGCCTGGAGGGGGAGGAGTCTCGCCCGGAGTCCCGCCCCCTGCTGCAGGAGACGCAGGCGGGCGGCCTGAGCAAGGCGTCGCCCCCCCTGGTGGTGGAAGACGAGGACCGCGGCCTGGGCGACAGCCTGCCCAACACCACCAGCTCCTCCCAGACCAGCCTGTCGGCGCTGCCCACGGCGGCCTCTAGTGGCAGCTCGCCGCACCACAGCCCCAGCGCCTCGTCGCTGAGGCTGCAGCCCACGGACATGGTGAGATGACTTTCTGTTCAATCAACACATTTCCTCATCTTGTAGATCTGCTATTTTTCAACAGCTAAAGCATACCTTAATGCTAACACCAAAAGGGGTTCCCGCCCCAAAATGGGTTAAGAATGAATATATTTTTTTATAATAATAAAACAAGAATTCATACATTATGAATAATAACCAGCAGCTTCCTTCTTTGTAACATTACATTCATAATATCTATTTGTTTTATTGTGTTGCAGGATGATCCTCTACAGAACAGATTAGTTCCACTACTCGGTAAGTAGATTCAACTCTCCATGAAGATTGTGTTATATTCTCTACAATCTGTACGTAACTGTTACTACAAATGTAACTGTCGCTACAAATGTAACTGTTACTACAAATGTAACTGTCGCTACAAATGTAACTGTCGCTACAAATGTAACTGTTACTACAAATGTAACTGTTACTACAAATGTAACTTTTGCTACAAATGTAACTAACTGTTACTACAAATGTAACTGTTACTACAAATGTAACTGTTACTACAAATGTAACTGTTACTACAAATGTAACTGTTGCTACAAATGTAACTGTTACTACAAATGTAACTGTTGCTACAAATGTAACTGTTGCTACAAATGTAACTGTTGCTACAAATGTAACTGTTACTACAAATGTAACTGTTGCTACAAATGTAACTGTTGCTACAAATGTAACTGTTGCTACAAATGTAACTGTTACTACAAATGTAACTGTTACTACAAACCACACAGCTTATTGCTTTTGGCGTCATTTCTACCCGATGCATATCAGCAGTTAGCCGTTCAGAATTCAGGGAGGCATTTTATTGTTAATGATGTAAACTGGATATAAAATTGATAGAGCACTTGGCTAAAATTCGTATAAAGTTTCACTAAAATATCACTATTATGCATTCACCCATCCACCCATTCACCCATCCACCCATTCACACACCGATGGCGGAGGAAACCATGCAAGGCACCAACCAGCAGCACATCAGGAGCAATCAGGGGTTCAGAGTCTTGCTCAAGGACACTTTGACACTATAACTCTGGGGGAGTCCACAGGGATCGAACCGGGAACCTCACGGTTTCCCATCTGGTCTCTCCACCGGCCCTGCCCCTGAGCCACTAACTGCTCAGAGAGGTTTATTTTATGTTTAATTCCCCCCCTGGTCTCTCCTCTAGGCTCGGAGAGGTTTATTTTATGTTTATTGTCCCCCTGGTCTCTCCTCCAGGCTCAGAGAGGTTTATTTTATGTTTATTGTCCCCCCTGGTCTCTCCTCCAGGCTCAGAGAGGTTTATTTTATGTTTATTGTCCCCCCCTGGTCTCTCCTCCAGGCTCAGAGAGGTTTATTTTATGTTTATTGTCCCCCCTGTCTCTCCTCCAGGCTCAGAGAGGTTTATTTTATGTTTAATTCCCCCCCTGGTCTCTCCTCCAGGCTCAGAGAGGTTTATTTTATGTTTATTGTCCCCCCTGGTCTCTCCTCCAGGCTCAGAGAGGTTTATTTTATGTTTATTGTCCCCCTGGTCTCTCCTCCAGGCTCAGAGAGGTTTATTTTATGTTTATTGTCCCCCCTGGTCTCTCCTCCAGGCTCAGAGAGGTTTATTTTATGTTTATTGTCCCCCTGGTCTCTCCTCCAGGCTCAGAGAGGTTTATTTTATGTTTATTGTCCCCCCCTGTCTCTCCTCCAGGCTCAGAGAGGTTTATTTTATGTTTATCCCCCCCCCCCTGGTCTCTCCTCCAGGCTCAGAGAGGTTTATTTTATGTTTATTGTCCCCCCTGTCTCTCCTCCAGGCTCAGAGAGGTTTATTTTATGTTTATTGTCTCTCCTCCAGGCTCAGAGAGGTTTATTTTATGTTTAATTCCCCCCCTGGTCTCTCCTCCAGGCTCAGAGAGGTTTATTTTATGTTTAATTCCCCCCCTGGTCTCTCCTCCAGGCTCAGAGAGGGTTATTTTATGTTTAATTCCCCCCCTGGTCTCTCCTCCAGGCTCAGAGAGGTCTCTGAGGAAGAGCTTCGACCTGTTCGACGAGTACCTGGACGTGCGGATCCACAACAAGTTCTTCCGCCTGCTGGGCGTGAGCGACAACCACATCCGCATCGCCGAGGGCGGCCCGCCGGGCGACAAGGTCTACGACCTGCTGAAGAGCTGGATGCAGCGCGAGGGGCTGAAGGCCGACATCAACAGCCTGCTGGAGGCGCTGTTGAGCATGGACCAGCGGCGCTCGGCCGAGAGCATCGCGTACGCAGCGCTGCAGCGTGGATACTACAGGCACGCCAACGACAGCGGCGGCGCCCCCTGCTGTTGAAACCCGCTACGCCACGGCGGGCGGTTATAACGACGGGACAGGAACTATTACGTACTTTATCCTAAAAGACAGAGAACAAGAAGAGAGAACAAAGAAAGCACATAGACGCTGTCTCAAGAGTGAGGGGGGGGGGGGGGGGAGGGGGGTGAATTTGGCTGAATTTAGCCGCGCGCGTGTCTGTGTGTGTGGTTGGTCTTTTTGGTGTGTGTCTGTGTGTGTGGTTGGTTGTTTTGCTGTGTGTGTGTGTGTGTGTGTGTGGTTGGTTGTTTTGGCCCGTCGAAAAGGAGGCCGATCGGTTTTCTTTAACAAGAAAACGAGGTGAAAAAACGACAACAAAAAGCAAACGGTGGATGAAGGAATTGTCGTCGATGGTTGTTTGTGTGTTAGACGATCTGTCGTAACTGACCCACGATGGTCGGACGTGTGTTAGACGATCTGTCGTAACTGACCCACGATGGTCGGACGTGTGTTAGACGATCTGTCGTAACTGACCCACGATGGTCGGACGTGTGTTAGACGATCTGTCGTAACTAACCCACGATGGTCGGACGTGTGTTAGACGATCTGTCGTAACTAACCCACGATGGTCGGACGTGTGTTAGACGATCTGTCGTAACTGACCCACGATGGTCGGACGTGTGTTAGACGATCTGTCGTAACTGACCCACGATGGTCGGACGTGTGTTAGACGATCTGTCGTAACTGACCCACGATGGTCGGACGTGTGTTAGACGATCTGTCGTAACTGACCCACGATGGTCGGACGTGTGTTAGACGATCTGTCGTAACTGACCCACGATGGTCGGACGTGTGTTAGACGATCTGTCGTAACTGACCCACGATGGTCGGACGTGTGTTAGACGATCTGTCGTAACTGACCCACGATGGTCGGACGTGTGTTAGACGATCTGTCGTAACTGACCCACGATGGTCGGACGTGTGTTAGACGATCTGTCGTAACTGACCCACGATGGTCGGACGTCGGACGTGTGCGAATATATAGAACGCCCCAAAAACCACGAAGAACAAAACCAAGACGAGAAAAAAAAAACTTCTTCCCCCAAACGAAAGAGAGAACGAAGGAAGGAAGGAAGGAAGGCCACGCAAGTCTTTTCAAAAACTCAAAAATGAAGGAGCACAATGAAGGTTGTTAGTCTTCTATCCAGCTCCGTACGGCCTTAGAACAGCCCCATAGACAGCTCCGTATGGCCTTAGAACAGCCCCATAGACAGCTCCGTATGGCCTTAGAACAGCCCCATAGACGGCTCCGTATGGCCTTAGAACAGCCCCATAGACAGCTCCGTACGGCCTTAGAACAGCCCCATAGACAGCTCCGTATGGCCTTAGAACAGCCCCATAGACAGCTCCGTATGGCCTTAGAACAGCCCCATAGACGCTCCACCCCTCTATATACGTCTAAATCTATAGGGGGGGGGGGAGGAACGTCCCTCCCAAAGCAGGGGCAGAAAACCATACTGGTGTCTCCGTGTGTGTGTGTGTGTGTGTGTGTGTGTGTGTGTGTGTGTGTGTGTAGCTCACCAGCTGGGTCATGAGGCCAAACACCCTTTACCTTGAGACAGGGAACCATGACCACCCTTTACCTTGAGACAGAGAACCATGAGGCCAAACACCCTCTACCTTGAGACAGAGAACCATGAGGCCAAACACCCTCTACCTTGAGACAGAGAACCATGACCACCATGAGGCCACACACCCTCTACCTTGAGACAGAGAACCATGAGGCCAAACACCCTCTACCTTGAGACAGAGAACCATGAGGCCAAACACCCTCTACCTTGAGACAGAGAACCATGAGGCCAAGCACCCTCTACCTTGAGACAGAGAACCATGAGGCCAAACACCCTCTACCTTGAGACAGAGAACCATGAGGCCAAACACCCTCTACCTTGAGACAGAGAACCATGAGGCCAAACACCCTCTACCTTGAGACAGAGAACCATGAGGCCAAACACCCTCTACCTTGAGACAGAGAACCATGAGGCCAAACACCCTCTACCTTGAGACAGAGAACCATGAGGCCAAACACCCTCTACCTTGAGACAGAGAACCATGAGGCCAAACACCCTCTACCTTGAGACAGAGAACCATGAGGCCAAACACCCTCTACCTTGAGACAGGGAACATACACTGGTTTCGTAGCGGTTGGCGTTTGAACTCGTCGACTGATTACTGTGCCTACTTGATGCACTGACCACTGGCACATTTTTATTTTATTTTTTACTTTTTTTTTTTGTATAATATAGAGCGACAATTATGCTATTTACTAATAGTTCTGTAGAGTTAGATTTCTTCTTAAAAAGCTACAGGTCAATAATGCGCAGATTACTGTTTGAGACGAGGACATTTTTAAAGGTTTGGAGCATTTCTAAAGACAGGTTTGATATGTGGGTTTAACTCATGGGAAAACTGCACCTCTTTTCCCCACACAAGAATGTACAATCTGACGAATGTACCATAAGGAGTCTGTTTTGGGTGTAGATAGAGCTTTGCCATAGATTGTATCTCATCAGCAGTGATACAGAAGTGCCATAGATATAGATTGTGTGGTTCTTTTACCAAGCCAATAAATAGGCTCTATTCTGCACCGGCGGCCATGTTGGAACGACATTGGGCCACTTATTTAGTTCCTTCACACCTGTGTTACTGACGATTAGGGCTGCGAATCTTTAGGTGTCCCACGATTCGATTCGATTTCCGATTCTTGGGGCGACGATTCGATTCAAAAACGATCTTTTCGATTTTTCCGATTCTCGATTCAAAAAAGATTTTTTTCGATTCTAAAGCAGTTTTATTTTTTTTTATTAAAAACAATTAAATAGAATTTTTGCATGATCTACTCCAGTCTTCTGGCATGAAAGCAGAGTACATTTAGTACGAGTATGATTTAAACACACAAAGGTTAAATCCAAGAGTAAGAACATTTATTTAGCTCGCACAAATTTGAACCAGTACAAAAGTTACAAAATCTCTTCTCACTCAATACCAGAACAATACATTAGTATTAAAACAGGTGTAAAATAAATACAATTGGCAGGCTTAGCTTAGCTGGTAGTAAATGCACTATGCAGAAACCCAGGCCATAATGCATTGCATGCACAGGTAAAAATCGATTTTTGGAAAATGAGAATCGATTCTGAATCGGACGGCATTAGAATCGCGATTCTAACTCGAATCGATTTTTTTTGACAGGCCTACTGACGATACTACCATACTACCACCACGTTGACCTGCGGAGGATTGAAATCGTGAAGTTAGCTTCACTGCCTGAGTATTTATGTCACTAACCTTTGGAGAGTCGCCCCGGGCGCTAATGTAGAGGTCCGCGTCATGAAAATATTGGCCTGCATATATTCATATATTCCAAGCGTTTGTAATAGTGTCCAAAAATATGACACAGTCCCGACAACGACAGCGGGAACTGGGAGACACCATTTTGACGCCGCCATTGCCACCTCGTTGACTTTGCATTGCGCCTCCGTTTCCCATCAGCCCTGGCGGTAGGAAGCCTCCGTTTCCCATCAGCCCTAGCGGTAGGAAGCCTCCGTTTCCCATCAGCCCTAGCGGTAGGAAGCCTCCGTTTCCCATCAGCCCTGGCGGTAGGAAGCCTCCGTTTCCCATCAGCCCTAGCGGTAGGAAGCCTCCGTTTCCCATCAGCCCTGGCGGTAGGAAGCCTCCGTTTCCCATCAGCCCTGGCGGTAGGAAGCCTCCGTTTCCCATCAGCCCTGGCGGTAGGAAGCCTCCGTTTCCCATCAGCCCTAGCGGTAGGAAGCCTCCGTTTCCCATCAGCCCTAGCGGTAGGAAGCCTCCGTTTCCCATCAGCCCTGGCGGTAGGAAGCCTCCGTTTCCCATCAGCCCTGGCGGTAGGAAGCCTCCGTTTCCCATCAGCCCTGGCGGTAGGAAGCCCTGGCGGTAGGAAGCCTCCGTTTCCCATCAGCCCTGGCGGTAGGAAGCCTCCGTTTCCCATCAGCCCTGGCGGTAGGAAGCCTCCGTTTCCCATCAGCCCTGGCGGTAGGAAGCCTCCGTTTCCCATCAGCCCTGGCGGTAGGAAGCCTCCGTTTCCCATCAGCCCTGGCGGTAGGAAGCCTCCGTTTCCCATCAGCCCTGGCGGTAGGAAGCCTCCGTTTCCCATCAGCCCTGGCGGTAGGAAGCCAGCGTGACAGATTTTATTTTTTATTTTATTGTTTTTATCTCTCAATCAGGGACGTGCACACATAGACATCAAAAGAGGGCTTTTACCCGTCTGTAAAACAACTGCCCTTTTTACCCGTCTGTAAAACAACTGCCCTTTTTACCCGTCTGTAAAACAACTGCCCTTTTTACCCGTCTGTAAAACAACTGCCCCCTTTTACCCGTTTGTAAAACAACTGCCCCTTTTTACCCGTCTGTAAAACAACTGCCCCTTTTTACCCCTCTGTAAAACAACTGCCCCTTTTACCCGTCTGTAAAACAACTGCCCCTTTTACCCGTCTGTAAAACAACTGCCCTTTTTACCCGTCTGTAAAACAACTGCCCTTTTTACCCGTCTGTAAAACAACTGCCCTTTTTACCCGTCTGTAAAACAACTGCCCTTTTTACCCGTCTGTAAAACAACTGCCCCTTTTACCCGTCTGTAAAACAACTGCCCTCTCCAGACCAACGAATGCAGCGTTTACTACACGGTGAAAGAAATACAAAATGCCCCTCCTCTCCTTTGCGTGTCGGAAGGCAGCGTTTGGAGAACAAATTTGTTTAATAAATCCATGTCGTTAGACACCTGCGCCCCGAATATAGCTGATCTACAAGCTCTCAACGCGTCGCATTGAGAGCTTCCCTTAAAAGAGGGCACTTTGTCCAAAGGCTTCAGGGTTCATGTACTCACACTCAACACGTCAACAACACGTCTTTGACGTGTCGTTCAGGGTTCATGTACTCACACTCAACACGTCAACATCACGTCTTTGACGTGTCGTTAAGGGTTCATGTACTCACACTCAACACGTCAACAACACGTCTTTGACGTGTCGTTAAGGGTTCATGTACTCACACTCAACACGTCAACAACACGTCTTTGACGTGTCGTTAAGGGTTCATGTACTCACACTCAACACGTCAACATCACGTCTTTGACGTGTCGTTAAGGGTTCATGTACTCACACTCAACACGTCAACAACACGTCTTTGACGTGTCGTTAAGGGTTCATGTACTCACACTCAACACGTCAACAACACGTCTTTGACGTGTCGTTAAGGGTTCATGTACTCACACTCAACACGTCAACATCACGTCTTTGACGTGTCGTTAAGGGTTCATGTACTCACACTCAACACGTCAACAACACGTCTTTGACGTGTCGTTAAGGGTTCATGTACTCACACTCAACACGTCAACATCACGTCTTTGACGTGTCGTTAAGGGTTCATGTACTCACACTCAACACGTCAACAACACGTCTTTGACGTGTCGTTAAGGGTTCATGTACTCACACTCAACACGTCAACAACACGTCTTTGACGTGTCGTTAAGGGTTCATGTACTCACACTCAACACGTCAACATCACGTCTTTGACGTGTCGTTAAGGGTTCATGTACTCACACTCAACACGTCAACAACACGTCTTTGACGTGTCGTTCAGGGTTCATGTACTCACACTCAACACGTCAACAACACGTCTTTGACGTGTCGTTAAGGGTTCATGTACTCACACTCAACACGTCAACAACACGTCTTTGACGTGTCGTTAAGGGTTCATGTACTCACACTCAACACGTCAACATCACGTCTTTGACGTGTCGTTAAGGGTTCATGTACTCACACTCAACACGTCAACAACACGTCTTTGACGTGTCGTTCAGGGTTCATGTACTCACACTCAACACGTCAACAACACGTCTTTGACGTGTCGTTCAGGGTTCATGTACTCACACACAAAACACGGAAGGAAGTTTTTAATCACTCAATGTTTCTTTTATTTTTTTGATTTATTTACATGGCTTCAGTTACGTTTTCCTCCCATGTTTCCGTTCGCAAAACACAAGCCTTACAAAAGGTTCCGTCTTTTTATTTTATTTATTTACATATTTATTCTAGTGAATTATAATTATCTTATTATTATTATTATTGTTATTATTTATGCCATCGCAATAAACTAAACACCGGAAAACAGAACTTCGCCGCAAACACGGGGTTAATGTTTTGTGCGTTGTGTGACAACATTTAGCCGTGGCGTGGGCGTGGCGTGGGCGTGGCGTGGGCGTGGCATGGGCGTGGCATGGGCGTGGCGTGGGCGTGGCATGGGCGTGACATGGGCGTGGCGTGGCATGGGCGTGGCATGGGCGTGGCGTGGGCGTGGCGTGGCATGGGCGTGACATGGGCGTGGCGTGGCGTGGGCGTGGCGTGGGCGTGGCATGGGCGTGACATGGGCGTGGCGTGGCATGGGCGTGGCCGTGGCATGGCCGTGGCATGGCGAAACCCTTTTCCCGTCTCGGACGCACACAGATCGGCACGGCTGCGACAAACCGGATTCTAAAAGTAAATCAAATCAGTGCACTGTCTGAACCCATTCTGACCCGAGATCAGATTCATGCGAGGTTTCCACTCGACACACACTGGTCTGATGAACCCATTCTGACCCGAGATCAGATTCATACGAGGTTTCCACTGGACACACACACTGGTCTGATGAACCCATTCTGACCTGAGATCAGATTCTAAAAATGTCAGTCGTTCTTTAAAAATAGCAGATCTACAAGCTCACCGAGTGGCGCGCTATGAGCTTGTAGATCTGCTATTTTTAAATGGCTAAAGCATATCATGATGCTGACACCAAAACGGGTTCCCGTTCAGAATGGGTTAATAATACACACGCCTTTTTACACTACCCTTTTTTTTTCACTTGACGAAAAGGAAACAAAAACTGAATAAAAACTAAAGCTATGATGCCTAAAAACTAAGACTGAATTTGTTGACAATTTCGTCAACAAATAAAAACTTGAAAAAATGGCTAAAATTAATTGTCAAAATTAGTGAATATACTTAGTTACTTTTCCACGTCAGAGTGACATGCTCGTGCGCGCACGCACACACATACACACACACACACACACAGTCCTCGGTATGTCCAAGTAAGTCCACTTGAGTAAATGTACTTAGTTACGGTCCACCAACTGACCAATCAAAATGCCACAACACATACATGCAGGTACGGAACCTTATCCCTCATTGGCCGGTTATTAATTTAGACTCAAAGACAAGATGAAGGAAAGATTTTCTGGATTTACCGTCGGAAAGAAGGAAGGAAAGAAGTTTTAACGTTTATTTACCCATGAATGAATGAATAGAGCCCTTTGTTCATAATTATTTTCATTTTTTTTTCTCTCCAGAGAGAAACACGTGCCTCACAAAACAAAAAGACAAAAAAAAAGAAAAATAGTATGTGTAAAATAATGTATATGTATATATCTGCAGTTCTATTAACAAAACAAAACAAAAAACAGCTGAAGAAATCTAGTGAGGTTTGAAGGTATTTTTTATGTGCTGATTTAAAGGGTTTATGCGTACAGCATGTGCTGATTTAAAGGGTTTATGCGTACAGCATGTGCTGATTTAAAGGGTTTATGCGTACAGCATGTGCTGATTTAAAGGGGGCTGGCGTTGAAGTGGAAAAACAGAAAGAAAGAAAACCTGTAGACTCAAATGATCCTTTTTTTCATGCAGTGAAGTGACGACCTTATAATTATATATATAGAGAGAGGAGAGAGAAATTATATTTTATAGCTGAACGAACAAGACTTTATAACAGTGCTGGCACTGCCATCTAGTGACGAGACAATGAAATAACACCCTGCCTAAGGGACACTATGTTTCTCTAGTATGTTTTTTTCCTACCCTGATTTAACACCCTGTTTACTTCTTAGGAGGCCTTTTTCCTACCCTGAATTAACACCCTGTTTACTTCTGAGGAGGCCTTTTTCCTACCCTGATTTAACACCCTGTTTACTTCTGAGGAGGCCTTTTACCCTGACTTAACACCCTGTTTACTTCTGAGGAGGCCTTTTACCCTGACTTAACACCCTGTTTACTTCTGAGGAGGCCTTTTACCCTGACTTAACACCCTGTTTACTTCTGAGGAGGCCTTTTACCCTGACTTAACACCCTGTTTACTTCTGAGGAGGCCTTTTCTGGAAGCATAGCGTCACCTTCTTAAACTAATGGCCTAAATTAAGACTTTATTTTTATTAAAGTTCTAAAGGAAACATAAAAGATCTGCTCCAAAACGAAACTATAATTTAATTTCACCTAAATTAAACGTTTAATACAATGTATGACTATTAAAATAAAAAAGTCAGTTATGTAAAATAAGAGGATTAAATAGAATTAACCTAATTTAGGCCAATTTACTTACATTGTTTTTTTTTTTTGGGGGGGGGGGGGTTACAAAGTCATGTGACTTTAAGGCCTAAAGTATTTAATATTTGGCTAATATCGCCCATTCGTTCCAAAACATTTTCATGTCAAGGACCTCAAAAATAAATGTAATTGGCCCCCATCTGAAAATATGTTGTTCCAGGGACCCCCCCCGCCCCGCCGACCCCCATCTGAAAATATGTTGTTCCAGGGACCCCCCCCCCCCCCCCCCCCGCCCAGAAGCAAAGATTTGAGTTAAAAACGTCCGCTCTGAAAGAATATATTCAAGATTTGAGCCACATTTCACGCATTTTCAAAAATAGCAGACCTATACAAGCTCGTAGCTGCGGCCACTCTGTACCACGCTATGAGCTTGTAGAATGGTTCCATTTGGTTCCATTTGTACCCTCTCAGAGTTAAATTAACATCGATTTTACCCTATAAATTGGGGGTCCCAGAGATGGCACTGCCATTAAATGGGGGGTCCGTAGACTAATGATGCAGGTCAAACTGAGGGGGTCCTTGTAATTAAACAGGAATCTTTTCAAATGGGGGTCCGCGGGACATTAGTGACAATTTGGGGGTCCTTGACAGGTTTAAGAACCACTGTCTTAGGCCATTAGTTTAAGAACCACTGTCTTAGGCCTTTAGTTTAAGAGCCACTGTCTTAGGCCATTAGTTTAAGAACCACTGTCTTAGGCCATTAGTTTAAGAACCACTGTCTTAGGCCATTAGTTTAAGAACCACTGTCTTAGGCCATTAGTTTAAGAACCACTGTCTTAGGCCATTAGTTTAAGAACCACTGTCTTAGGCCAGTAGTTTAAGAACCACTGTCTTAGGCCATTAGTTTAAGAACCACTGTCTTAGGCCAGTAGTTTAAGAACCACTGTCTTAGGCCAGTAGTTTAAGAACCACTGTCTTAGGCCATTAGTTTAAGAACCACTGTCTTAGGCCAGTAGTTTAAGAACCACTGTCTTAGGCCATTAATTTAAGAAGGTGACTAATAGCAATGAATCGGCCTATTTTTTTTACTTTAAAACTTTAAACTTTTTTTAGTTTACTTTACTCTCTTCCTGACCGTTGATGCGAGCATGTCTATATATATATATATATATATATATATATATATATATATATATATATGTTTATGTGTATAATTCCTGTTTATACCTTTTTACATGTTTTCAATGCAAGTCCCAACCTCTCCAGTTTCTAATATAGCCTTTTGACTTCATGGAAGAAAAACTAAAAACAGGTTTAATATTATGTACGATTTTTATTTATGGCATTTCTGTCATTTAGTTACTGTTTTGCTTGTCATGGATTTGTTTATGTCAATTTTAAAATAAATGTTTTGTACAGAACTTTGTTTTCTTTTGATGCTTAATCAACCCATAGTGTTTTATCCAAAATGCACACACACACACACACACACACACACACACACACACACGTCGTTCCATTAGAACTATGTTACTTGCTACTTGTAGACGAAATCTTATGCATATTCTTTAGTTTAGGTTCTGAGAGGCTAAATGTCATCAAACGGTGGTTCCGTGGCTCAATTTGGCAATGTGCCCTTTTGAGAGAGAAAAAAAAGGGCGGGAAACCCCTTTTGGTGTTAGCATTATGTTATGCTTTAGCTATTTTTGAAAGATCGAAGAACGACTGACATACTCCAACTGTATATACTTTATGTTTACACAATACTGTACCTTCAACTATATATACTTTATGTAAATATTTATGTTTCAACATTATAAACACGGGAAAGAAAAGTCAAACGAGGCTGTTCTGATATTTTATTTGATTTGATTTAGCTTTTTGAATCTCATCCCTGAGTGACACCAATACATTAGGCCGACAATACAAACTTTAACTAATTAAAAAGAAAACACATTTTCACAGAATCTAAACTAAACCTGCTTTAAAAAACAAAGGAAATTAAACGTTTTCCTAGACGGCTCCAAGTACAGACAGAGCCCTGGAGAACCCCGCTCAGCTGTTAGTATAGAGGTTCAACATGTTCACCAGATCTCACAGACCTCAGCTGTTAGTATAGAGGTTCAACATGTTCACCAGATCTCACAGACCTCAGCTGTTAGTATAGAGGTTCAACATGTTCACCAGATCTCACAGACCTCTGCTGTAGATCCACTATAAACACATAACCCTGCATACAGAGGTCGTGTGAAGGTCGTCCTCTCGGTGTGAAGGAGACTCATTGTGTTTCCACACACATCATAGAAACACAGAACACCTGCTGGGCGGTCTATATACACCCCCACCCTGTGGCTCCCCCCTGTGGAGGGAACCGGTCCTGACACTTCAGTCTCAATGCGGTTGTGACGGAACACGTAGCGTTTAATACTATCATAGTAATCTAACGACCATGACTGAGGAGTGTTTCCAAAGCATGATAGAGCCCTATCCGTTCTGTTGACGTCATCCTGGCACAGTGCTATACCAACCCACCTTCCACTCCATTTCACTTCAAAGTAACACAGGTCAGATATGCATTCTTTACTCAACACATTAGGCCAAAAGGTGAACCTCTTGGGGTTAGCTGCATATTGTTGGTATCCATCTGTGTGAGTCACCTTCCTGTTGTTCTCTGACAGGAGGAGGTCTCTGTTCGCTGTGTTTGGATCCAACGACAGAGGAGAGGAATCTGTTGGAGGAAACACAGGAAAACACACGTGATGAAACGGACTGACACGCACACGCACGTTTCAACCTCATAACAAACTGTGTGTGTGTGTGTGTGTGTGTGTGTGTGTGTGTGTGTGTGTGTGTGTGTGTGTGAGAGAAGACTGACACGCACGCGCACGTTGTGTGCGTCTATCTCTCTTTATCTATCTCTCTCTCTACGTCTCTCCCGCCCTTTCTCTCTCTATGTCTCTCTATGTCTCTCCCGCCCTTTCTCTCTCTATGTCTCTCTATGTCTCTCCCGCCCTCTCTCTCTCTGTCTCCCCCCCCCCTCTCTCTCTCTCTCTCTCTCTCTCTCTCTCTCTCTCTGTCTAGGGGGTGCTAGAGCACCCCCTGCCCTTTTGGCAATGTGCCCTTTTGAGAGAGAAAAAAAGGGCGGGAAACCCCATTTGGTGTTAGCATTATGTTATGCTTTAGCTATTGAAAAATAGCAGATCTATGTCTCTATGTCTCCCCCCCCCCTCTCTCTCTCTCTCTCTCTCTCTATTTCTCTGTCTGTCTGTCTGTGTCTCTCTCTGTCTCTCCCCCCTCTCTCTGTCTCTCCCCCCCTCTCTCTATCTCTCTCTCTCCCCCTCTCTCTCTCTCTCTCTCTGTCTCTGTCTCTCTCTCTCTCTCTCTCTCTCTCTCTCTCTGTCTCTCTCTCTGTCTCTCTCTCTCTCTCTGTCTCTCTCTCTCTCTCTCTCTCTCTCTCTGTCTCTGTCTCTCTCTCTCTGTCTCTGTCTCTGTCTCTGTCTCTGTCTCTGTCTCTGTCTCTCTCTCTCTCTCTCTCTCTCTCTCTCTCTCTCTCTCTCTCTCTCTCTCTCTCTCTCTGTCTCTCTCTCTGTCTCTCTCTCTCTCTCTCTCTCTGTCTCTCTCTCTCTCTGTCTCTGTCTCTGTCTCTGTCTCTGTCTCTGTCTCTGTCTCTGTCTCTGTCTCTCTCTCTCTCTCTCTCTGTCTCTGTCTCTGTCTCTCTCTCTCTCTGTCTCTGTCTCTGTCTCTGTCTCTCTCTCTCTCTCTCTATGCTAATACTTGGACTGACAAGGAAACAGCATTAAGATGGCACAGTTTTTTTTGGCACATCTAAGCTAGCAAATATAAGACAATCTCTTCAAAATAAGAGTACCCTCTAGAGCAGTGACATAGAGTCTAGGGCCCCCATGAGGATTTTCGGGGAATTGCACCCAACACACTGTCCAACACCGCCCTCCCCTGGCTAAACCAGGCATGGGCCCCCATGAGGATTATGAAAACTATTCCTGTCTGCTCTAAGTGGACACTGGACAAAAGACGGCTCCGCGAGGCAATAACTGTTGTGACATATGCACGTGTTCAGGGAGATGTCCTCTACCACACCCCACTCTCGGCTAAGCGGGAGAGGTGTAACATTCCGGTAGAAGGAATTTGAGGAAATTGTAAAGGGCAGATTAATAGTTGTCAGTCAGGGCCAAGTATGAACTTTTTACTATGGTATTTATTAATGTGTATGCTCAATGTGTAGAAGCTGTGTGTCAACATGGACTCACGTTTTAAAAAGGCCTTTCTTTTGGTGCTCCCTGGAGCAGGAGGTGGAGGTGGAGGTGGAGGTGGAGCAGGAGCAGGATTCAGGGTTCTCTTCCACCACTTCCTGCTTCCTGGAGCAGGAGGTGGAGCAGGAACAGGAGGAGGTCGCAGGAGGTCACAGGCAGCAGAGATTCCCTCCTCGTGTCTTGAAAAAACACCACGTGTCACTTCAACACATTCTGAAATGAAAAAACACAAATTTTCTTTATTTTTTAAAAATATATTATTGGGAGCTTTTTGCCTTTATTGAGGGTTTTACAGTAGTTTGACAGGAAAGGGGGACAGAGACTCGAACCCGCGACACGCTCATTAACAGCCTAGGGTGCCTGGACCGCTAGGCCGGCCCAGGCCAAGTCGAGGCGACTCATGACTCTCTGTGACAAACGGCAGATGATATTAGAAACTATGACATAGCCTGTCGACCAATCATAAGAGGGGGCGGGGGCTAATTGAAGCTTGACGCTAAGCCACGGTCACGCCATTTTACGAAAACTCACGCTTTTGATAACTTTTCATCGTTAAGGACTTTTGTGTACGCTGAGCGAGTTTTATTTACAACTGAACATCCTGGGAGGAGGAATGTGTGTTCTCAGAGTCCCAGCATCTCTGCATGAATAGATTTACCTGCAAACGAAGGTCTCTTGTTGGGCTCAGAGTCCCAGCATCTCTGCATGAATAGATTTACCTGCAAACGGAGGTCTCTTGTTGGGCTCAGAGTCCCAGCATCTCTGCATGAGCTCCACCAGCTCGTCTAATCCAGCTGCTTTCTGGACATCGATTTTACGAAGATCTGGTCTCGCTCCCTGGTCGCGAATGTGGAACTCCAACAAGGATCGATCCGACTCTATATAAAATACAGGAACATTTACATTGTGTGTGTGTGTGTGTGTGTGTGTGTGTGTGTGTGTGTGTGTGTGTGTGTGTGTGTGTGTGAGTGTGAGTGTGTGTGTGTGCGTGTGTGTGTGTGCGTGCGGATAGTTTACCTGGATAGGGTCTCTCTCCAGTGAGAATGGTCCAGAGAAGTATGCCGTAGCTAATAAAAAGGCGGGAAAAATCCAAGCATTAGAAAGAGGTTTTCACACTATAAAAAAAACGTGTGTCACTTCATTGTGTTTATTATGACTGATGTAGTAGCTTCAGCATCCACCTGTAAACATCGTAGGTGCGAACACGGTGATATTTGTTGTCAAAAGCCTCAGGGGGGGTGTAGGAGAGAGTGCCTCCTCTGTTTGTACGGTTGGTCGGCCTGACACTGTTGCTCACCGTAGACAGGCCAAAATCTGCTATCTGTTGACAGAAAGAGGAGGCATTTATGATTTTGTTTAAGCAGGACATGCAGTGACGAGAACTGTTCATTTCAAGAGCAAATTTGGATTTAGTTTTAGCCAGTCCTTTGAATACAGTTTCATTTAGTTTTTGTCCGATTTTAGTCACGTGAAATGTTTGTTTTAGTCTAGTTTTAGTCAACTAAATCTAAAGTTGACCTAGCCAACTGAATTTTATTTAAGCGGGCCTTGATGGCGTCGTGTGGAACACATTGTGAGCTTGCAGATCTGCTATATTTCAGAGTGCAACACCCGAGTGCAACCGAGCATAAAATAACTTTAGTATTTTAGTTCTACTGGATCTCTTCTCCACTAGTCCCTCCCTGACATTTAGTTCTACTGGATCTCTTCTCCACTAGTCCCTCCCTGACATTTAGTTCTACTGGATCTCTTCTCCACTAGTCCCTCCCTCACATTTAGTTCTACTGGATCTCTTCTCCACTAGTCCCTCCCTGACATTTAGTTCTACTTGATCTCTTCTCCACTAGTCCCTCCCTGACATTTAGTTCTACTGGATCTCTTCTCCACTAGTCCCTCCCTGACATTTAGTTCTACTTGATCTCTTCTCCACTAGTCCCTCCCTGACATTTAGTTCTACTGGATGTATAAATATTGTATATTGTGTACCTTGGCATTGAGGTCTGCATCTAGCAGGATATTCTCTGGTTTCAGGTCCATGTGCACAAGGTTCTTCTTACAGTGGAGGAAGTCCATGGCTAGCGCCACCTGGTGGGCTAGACGGAACGCCAGGGGCCAGGGTGGAGGTTTAGACTCGGTCTGTAGAAAGGTTAAGAATAGTTCTGGATTTAGTGTCAGGATTCATAACGGTCAGAGTAAGTAGGCCTGTCGTGTACTATAGGGCAGTGGTTCGCAAACTTTTCTGGCCATGCACCCCCTGTTACCTCCTGACCTAGTTGACGCACCCCCACATGGAAATAAGAATTGCATAAGCTATATAGAGACATATATTTCCTATATGCACATAATATGAACCTGAATATGGCATATATATACAGCATTAAGCTATATTATACATATAGGCCTACTTGCCACAATATGTTGATATATTTTAAATAAAACCATAGCACCACCATTAGCCTTTTCATGTGACACACCCCCTAGAATGTTCTTGCGCACCACAAGGGGTGCACGCACCACAGTTTTGGAACCACCAATGTGTACTAAAAACTCAATAAAAGATAAATATACAGAGCACAGATAAATATAATTTCAAACAATTTGTAAACACACAACACACTTTCAGTTAGTTAACGTCTTTGTTCTTTACTTGCGCAAGCAGAGCGCGCAAGTAATATTTTCGCCCGGTCCATATGCACCGTTCCAGCCAACCCGCCACTTTTGATGCGTATGCAAATAAAACGGCAAAATTGTGCCTAATTTGCTGGGACCAGATTACATAAAGGACCATATGAATGAATGAATTAATGCATTTTATTTATATAGCACCTTTCCAAACATAAAGTTACAAAGTGCTTTACAGGTTAAAAACAACAATAACAAACAACATCAAGAACATCAGAAATAACAAAGCATAGAAACATAACAACAAACATCAAGGAATGCTATATATGTCTTACGTCATCATTGAGAGCTAGGCATACACACACACACCATGTACTCTGGTCCCAGCAAACCAGGCACAATTTGCTATTTTATTTTACAAATTACATACATATGCACCGTCCCAGCCAACCCGCCACTTTTGATGCGTATGCAAAAAAACAGCAAAATTGTGCCTGATTTGCTGAGACCAGATTACATAAATGACCATATGTCTTACGTCATCATTGAGAGCTAGTCATACATATACATATATATGTAATTTGTAAAATAAAATAGCAAATTGTGCCTGATTTGCTGGGACCAGAGTACATGGTGTAAGACATATGGTCATTTATGTAATCTGGTCCCAGCAAACCAGGCACAATTTTGCTGTTTTATTTGCATACGCATCAAAAGTGGCGGGTTGGCTGGGACGTTTTTTGGCACAAAGTAACCACAGTATATATACCGCTAATCAACTTACAATTGACATAGTATAATTAACTAGCTCTCAATGATGACGTAAGAAATATGTGGATTAAAGGACCCAATGCCAGAGTGTAATTGGTTTTCGATGGTGACGTAATGACGATATGTTTTAGTGTTGGGAGCATTAAAGGTAATGCTCCTGTGTATACATGTATGTAATCTGGCACCACTGCCGTATCAGGCACAATTTGCTGGGACGGTGCATACGCATAAAAAGTGGCGGGTTGGCTGGGACGGACAAATTACATATAGTATATGTAATTGGTTGACAGTTTGTAGCGGTCGAAAGTACTTGCACGCTCTGCTTGCGCACTAGTTGGCCATTTATGGCCTACTATTGTGCAACAAGCAAGTATGCACTCGACAGAGTGCAGTTCTAGTTTATTCTAGTTTTGATTTAGTTCAGTTGAAGAAGATGCGTTTTCAGTTTTAGTTGTGGTTATTTAGTTAGTTTCAGTTGAATTATAAAGACCTTGGTGCGCAGAAAGGACTCCAGGCAGCCTCCCTCCATCAGCTCCATCACTATACCCTGCACCTCTTTGTTGCCCATCACGCGGGGCCGGCCGCGGTACATCCCATAGACCCTGGGAACAAACTGCTCTGCATCCTCCATGTGACCTGCCTCGCGACACAGGGCAGCATACAACGTACCAGAGCTGCAGTACGGGGTCAGTTTAGGAGGGGAAAGACAGCAGTTAGAACCCAAAATGTTATAATTATATATAATGTTATAATTATGTAAAACTGACTAAGATCATGAAAAAAATAATAGTGTGAATGAAGATAATTAATCAATTACAGATACATTATGTAGCTCATTGTCATCATACCTGTCATCATTAGTAAGCAGCTTAATGGCCACTTTTCCCAGGAGCTTGTGTGTGGCCTTAAGGACCAACCCAAAGCCCCCTGAGCCCATGAATTCCCAGTCCTCCTCCAGACTGTCGTCTCCAATTGGCCCTTTGCCACTCTCTGCCATCTTTCACCGAAATCTAGAGGGAGACAAAGTACAGGAAAATATATGTGTCCAAGAAGTGTCCAAACTATATCGTTATAGTGATTTGATCATTGATGAACGGATCGTAAACATATGGATGAAGGCGTGCGTGTGTGCTGGTATGTGTTGGCGACGCACGCCGCGGTCCCGTCCTCCCGACCCCCGAAAATGATCTCGCTTTTATCTGAACTGTCAAAGCACTTATTTAAATGGTGAATGATTAAGCCCCTTTCTTACGCCTATAGCCTGCTACAATTGCAAATAGGCAAGCTGTATGCTTGTCATTGTCACTTGGAAATAAAGGCGTGCATTCCATTTATGCCTTTTTTTGAGTGGTGCAACCACTCCTACAACCAGCAATGTCCGTGTTGGTCATGCACCTATGTGACGCTAATGAGCACCAGTATGTACCAGTAGGGGCCAGTAGGGGCGCTGTAGCACTGCACTGTTGCCTGCTAATGAGAGAGGGAGAGAGAGAGAGAGAGAGAGAGAGAGGGGGGGGGGGGAGTTGCAACACTCGGTTCACACTGGTGTGATTTTCTATAACATCACAGTGATTATATGGGCATCTGATGTCACGCTCATGCCGCATGCGCTCACATAACAAGGCCAGTAAAGCACTGTTTGATTAAGCACAAACTAATACAATTGTAAACATGTTATATTGTTTTTAATTTGCGCGATTTTAATTACTTGTAAAGTTGGAAATCTCTCTTTTTTCTTTACATGTATATACATACAGTTTTATATTAACATTCTAGGAGTGAAAACATAATGTTTAGATGCCTGTGCCACTAAATGCCACTAAATGTGACATGCCGACAGTGCCGAGGCAGCAAAGTGGGGACCGCATCTTTTTTTTTTTTTTTCGTCATATCATGGAAATCACGGGGTGCCAACTTAACTCACGGACCTCCAGCCTACCACCAGTACCACATAAGGTTTAGGCTGCGAGGCATGCAGTCTAATATACAGTATGATGTCATAAACGTGCATGCAGGTCACTGAGGTCACGACAGTGACAGAGACAGACAGAACAGGAGGAGGAGATGCAGAGTTGCAGAACAGCATTTGTCACGGGCTGAAACTCATTCCAATGACGTGAGCAATTATATTTAATTAATGCTTCACATAATCACAGGTTCAGGTTTTCGTTCACTAATCTTGTTGTATATTAAATGAATAAACATTTTAATAATTTTATATACAACTAACAACACACAGTGAAAGTTGCTTGCAAATTGCGATA
This sequence comes from Protomyctophum bolini, assembly GCF_963924005.1. Classification (NCBI taxonomy): domain Eukaryota; kingdom Metazoa; phylum Chordata; class Actinopteri; order Myctophiformes; family Myctophidae; genus Protomyctophum; species Protomyctophum bolini. The sequence goes on along the minus strand of NC_137867.1, from coordinate 48,866,302 downwards.
TGTGCGTGCGTGCGGGGGGGGGGGGGGTGAGGAGCGAGGGAGGCAGCAAGGGAAGCGAAGCGAGAGGAGAAACAAACAGCTTTATTTAATTCACGCAGGTTAATTTATTTAAGATACAAGTTGCAAGTTGCACTTTTTTTCTTTTTTCTTCCTGTATACATGGTTTCAAAATCGTATTGCCGTTGTTCCTGTCACAAAAACGAGGGTGAGGCTTGATTTCATAGGGCGTGCCAGATAGATTTCAGCCGTCACATTTTATTAACTTCGGAACGAAATTAAGGAAGGATCAGCTGTTTGCGATCACTTTATAAATGCCGTGGTGACGTGGGTGTAGGCTACTACGAAACCTACACTCGAATCTGTGGCAGATTTTACACTCAATTGATAAATGAGGGCCTTAAAGTTATGAGAGCCATGAATATTCTAGCCCTGAAACATGACTGCCATGATGATTATCATGAAGTAACTGCACCCTGTTTTTGGCGCTCGCTACATTTACAACGTTTCCGTATTAACATTCGGAATTCAAATATAAAGTAGGCCTACTCACAATTTGTCCCACAGGTGTTAGTTAGTTGCAGCACCAGCGATTAGAATTGCTGCATCCCGCGTTGTTTAATAAAAAGCATTTTTGTCCGAGCGCCCCGGCTACTTTTTTCAAACGGGGTTCGTTTGGGAAATCCACAGTTGCACACCGGGAGCGCACTCGCCTATTAGTCTGTATTGGCGGGGCGGTCAGCGTACCTATATCGAACACCCTCCTCCCGACCATTAGGGGCGCGTAGTTGAAAGCCAATGGCAAAATAACAGCTTGGATAAAAATGCTTTTTATTAAACAACGCGGGATGCAGAAATTCTAATCGCTGGAGCTGCAACTAACTAACCTAACCTAACCTGTGGGACAAATTGTGAGTACTTTATATTTGATTTCTGAATGTTTATATTATACGGAAACGTTGTAAATGTAGCGAGCGCCAAAAACAGGGTGCAGTTACTTCATGACTCTCGTATGAATACGAGAGTCATGAACCATGGCTATGAATATTCATGCATAGCATAACCTCCATTTTGTCTACACGTGCTCCAGCCCTGCAGCTGGCCAGATGCAGCCAGCGCAAATGATTGAATACTTTTGGAATACTTTTTTTGTTGTGTTTTGGGTCAATGTATTAATTTATGTTAGGTAGCCATGTAACAATAATAACAATAATAACAATAATAATAATAATAATAATAATAATGTAATAAGAGGGATAATATCTGGCTAGGTGGTGGATATAATTCACCTTCAGGGAGTTTAAACTCCTCCTCGGTGGTTAAACTCCCTGAAGGTGAATTATCTCCAGACAACGACCGCCTATAGCCAGATATTATCCCTTATACTTATTGCATTGTGTTTCCATGTGTTTCAAATTTAACTTATTAAGATCATTTAATCTTGTTTCAAATATTATACATTAGTATAATAATAATAATAAACAATATTTTCCTATTGTTGTGTTTCTTACCTGTGTGATGGTTCTCGATCCCCTCTCCGTCTCTCTCTGTCTCTCTCTCTGTCTCTCTCACTCTCTCTCTCTCTCTCTCTCCCTATAAATAGGCGTGAGACAGAGACAGAAACTGAGACAGAGAGAGAGAGAGGTCTAACTGGTCCGAGTGGTCAGCCTGGATTTACGCATGCCCCCCCCCCCCCCCCCCCCACACACACACACACACACACACAATTCCAAGGGCTTTATTGGCATGAGAAAACATACGTCTACATTGCCAAAGCAGAAAGAACAATACAACAATACAGCAATACAATCAAAACAAAAATGATGTACATTTGAAGGTCAGAATCTTCAATAGATCAAATTCTATGTACCAATTCTATGTACCACACACACACACACACACACACACACACACACACACACACACACACACACACACACACACACACACACACACACACACACAGTACAGGAATCTGGGGCTGCTGGTTTCTTCATTGATATTCAGTGTTGCAGTGTTGTGATTGTGTGAATAACACAGCATTTTGTTTGGTTGTCTGAAACTGTTTGGTGTTGGTCTTGTCTTTTAGTCGACTAATCACAGACATTATAGTCTTTATTAGTGATATGCAATTAATGCATTCAAAAGAGCAGAATAAATGTTTTATGGATCCATAACAGTGATTATTATTTAAGTTAAGTTTTGCAATAACCATAACATAACATTTGTAGAATCAAACTCAGGTCTTAATGGGTTAAGTGGGGATACTAAAACAGCGATATTCAGTTACACTTCATACCAACGATACTGTGCGGGTGTAGGTATGTTAAGTGATAACCACTTTCAACATGGCATTATAGGCAAAAGCTTTCTAAATCTTTCACATTTTCCAAAGATCTACAAGCTTGTAGGTCAACTATTTTCGCTATTTGTTGTACAACAAAGTATATATACGGTAGTGCTTATGTGGCATTCTGGACTAGACCTCTGTCTGGCCTGACCTTCTGACCTTTCAGCTACAGGACTGTGTCACAGTCATTACCAGGTGATTGAGAGATTATTTATTATTTTTATTTTATTTTTTTATATATTTTTTATCCCACGATTTTGTAACCCATTTTTCACCCCTGTGCCAATCATCTACTGTGATCCTGGGCTCTACACACCCTCCGCCAACCTGGGGAGAGCAACGGACTTAACTCATGCTTCCTTCATGCCTGAGTGTCCAAGTTGCTCCTTTACACCTGACAGGGGGGAGTTTCCCTGGTTGGACGTAGCGCGTGGAAGGAACAAGTTATTCCAACCAGTTCCTTTCCCCTCCATCAGGCGCTCCGGCTGGCCAGGGGGAGGCAGTATAGAGACCAGGATTACTGCATGTTTTTGTGAGGGTACCTACCCTAGGGGACACGGGGAGAACATGAGATTATTTATTCTTTACGTACTCTGTATAAACATATACTAGTTTAACTAGTGATGCACCCAATATTCGTCCGCAGAAAATGTTCGGCAGAAAATGGCTAAAAATGCATTTTTTACCTATTCGGTTAGGCAGAAAATATATCACCGAATAGTGTATGCAATTAATGCATTCAAAAGAGCTGAATAAATGTTTTATGGACCCATAATAGTGATTATTATTTAAGTTAAGTTTTGCCATAACCATTTATTTTGCCATAAATCAGGTAGCTTTAAGGTACGGCCATGACAGCAATGGTAGGAAAAAAGATATATAATATTAATCATATTCGGATATTCGGTTTTCGGCCAAGAATTTCCCTTTCGTTGCATCCCTAGTCTTTATACTATTTTTGTCATGGTTTGAGTCTTCCCCTGTCTCATAGGCGGCGGGTGCGTTTTACCTTTGGGTAGGCTATAGAATTGCGTTTGGGGGGGACTCTCGCCGCCGCGGATTTATTTATTTATTTATTTCCCAGATGGTCTAAAAATGAGTTATTTAGCATACTTTTACCAATGAATTAGCCTATACAGACAACGACTTTTGGACGTCTTTTTCTCAAGTCTCGAGTCAGTCAGTGTAGATTACCCGGCGGTGTCGCTGCCCCTCCCGGGAGTCGCGGCTCATGGCTCTTCACAGACGGCACAGAGACAGCAGTCACTCCGCTGAACGTGTCAGTGTTGCTGCAGTGGTGTGAACTGTGAACCGTGCGGGCACTGAGTTCGGACAGCCGACTCACAGCTTCTTCTTCTGAATTAGGCTACTTTATCTTTGCCTTGAAAAATACATTTTGCGTTTTGCTGTTTCCCAAAACAAACCAGCGTGCGCTACTCTTTGCTACAAAGCGACTGGAAGGACAAGGTTTACAGACACACCAATAGTAGTCAATCATATGCTGATTAGGCCAGTTGCTGTATAGTGTATAGCCTATATCCGATCAGCGATCACCAGGGGGCAGCGACAACACACACACACACAATAGCCTTCTATAATGCTGCGCACATATATTATATATATTTAAAAAAATACCCAGGATAATTTTTGGGAAGGCTAAGCCTTCCCTAGCCTTATGCACCCGCCGCCTATGCCCTGTCTGTAGTTCCACTTCAGCCACTGCCTCATTCTATTCCACCACACTGCAGACCTACACACCTGTCTCCCACTGCCTCATCAGCCCAACAGTTCCCTTCTCATTACACACCTGTGCCTACTTCTGCAATCAAGCCACCGCCTATAAAACTGGACTCATTCTGACCATTTCATTCCGGCGAGATGAGGACCAAAGTGCTGGCCTGTGTCACATATGGCAGTGTGACAATATATACATTTCTGAACACTGACATTTAAAATGCAGTATATCCTGTTGAAAGAAAGTTACAGCTAACAGAATAAGTTACAGCAGACCGGCTTATTTGGTCTTATTTCATTTTGACTGTATAGCCTATTATTCTCTTCGTTTGATACGATTAAATAAACATTATACAATTCAAACAGCAATTCAAGGTATTTCTCTTAGCTGTTATTTATTTACAATTTACAATTTAGGCATTTAGCAGATGCTCTTCATCCAGAGCGATTTACAATAAGCAAGAACAGAAAGCATGGCAATACAAAATTAAAAAGTATATAGTTATCATGAAACATGTGTGAGCTAAGAACGTAACAGTGGAATATCTATATAATGAAACTATACATATAAACTATACTATATACTATTATATGCTATACATATATGTACGAAGTGCTATGACTACATACAAAGCAATTCTAGTGCTAGTCTATTTTATCAATCTAAAAGTGTGCAACATCCGGAAAGGAAATAATTAGTACAATATACAATATGACATCATAATTGAGACATAAAATAAAGGGTAATAGAATAGTCAGATACTCCTTAGAATGATTCTAGGGAGTATCTGACTAGAACACTTTATTTTGTTGTCTCAATAATAAGGCAGACACTCACTCTATTCTGTGATGCAGGTTATTGGCAGACACTCCCTAAACAGGCTTCACGCTGGCTCTGGTCTCCCCTCCCCCCCTCCCCCCCCCTCCACACACAGACCTGGGCTGCGTCCGAAATCATTCCCTATGCCCCATATAGTGCACTACTTTGAGGTTCCGCCATTTTGTTATAGTGTCCGAATATGTAGTGAGCATTTTTGCACCCTAACGTAGTGGACTGAAGTATCCCACAATGCACCGGGAATTGTAGGGAGCATCCGATGGTCACTACAAAAACACAGCGAAGCAAATCTGCCCCATAATGCATTGCGCAAGCTCGCTCTTGAGCGCACATGCACGCGTTTGCGCACGTGCGCTGCTTCTGCATGCATGCGCTCATTGCGCTCCAACTCAGAAGATGCAGAAGTTGTACCAGCGAAAGAAATCAACACAAATGTACTTTTTAAACTTTCGTTTTCCCCTCTCTTTTCTTCCCTGGCGGATCTCGAAGCTACAGATCTCGAGACAAATGATCTGTGCATTTATTTGAAATTGTTTTATTTTATTTATAATAAATCTACTCATTTGCAATAGTACTACTAATCTGATTCATTGTATCACCCAGGCCCAGCGCATGACGTTAGGAGAGGAATCAGTTGCTTGCTGTAGAATATATTTGTGAGATTCTTTATCACAAACGTAGGATACATGCATGTGAGACACATATTAATTGTGTCCGAACATATGTTTTATTAATATTCATTAATTCCTGCCATGAAAATATAAAAAAAAATATGCTATCTAACATTATTTCATTGAATTGCGATAAATGCATTAAAACTTCATTGTGTAGGCAGTCATTTATTGGACTGCTGTTTCTGTTAACACCAAACGTCCGTATTGTGAGCAGAGCTTGTAGATCGGCTACTTTTGGTAATTCTTTACCAAAAGTACCCAAGTAAAAGTATAGGCCTACAAGCTCACAACACGGACGTCGCGCGTTGCTTATAGATCGGCTATTTTTGCCTTATCCCCCCCGCCCCGGGATTAGCGGGGGTTCATGTGGTTAAGATTCAATCATGCTGCTGATATTTTCATATTATTGTCAAGGTTGTGCACTGTTTTCATATTGCTGGATAATGGATATAGCCTAATATTAATGTATTGATAATAATCATAGGCCCATTAAAATAACCTTTTTATCATAGATATATAGGCCTAAATGCCTGCAAACATATTTTCATTAACCTATTTTTTCTTTATTCATTCATGAATTTAAAAATAACTTTACAAGCTGTCCTTGCAGGGAGGTGACAGCCTGCAGTCACTTATTTGATACAGTCTGTTCCTAGCGGAAATTCAGCAGCAGCGTTTTGATTGGTTTCTTGTTGTCAGTTGATTCTTCATATCCAAATGAGTGAAACGGCCGGGATGATTTGTTTATTTTTCAAACAGTTCTTTATGAGGCGATCTGAAAAAACCTAATGGGGATTTCATGCAAATAAAAAGTACATGAACCCGCGGAACTACAGCGCCCTCTATCGATATTGACGTCAGAGTCGGTGCTCCCCATACAGGGAGTATTGTCCGAAATCATCACTATAGAGTCCACTAGAGTCTGGATCCCCGTATGGGGGGTAGGGAGTAGGGAGTAGGGAACAACCCTAGCAATTCGGACGCAGCCCTGCTCTGCAGACGAGTGTTTGTTTGACTCAAACTCCTTCGTGTTTGTTTGTTAGTAAAACAGTGAAATAAACAAGTTAAAACGTACCAATTGCTTCCACCTCATGGAAGATGAGGAGAGTTGTCAGTGTTGTCAGGGAGTGGAAAACTGCCCAGAGACATGACGGTGACAGAAAGAGGAGAAGTTTAATTATCGTCCTTGGAAAAAAAAGGAGTCCATTCCGCAAGAGACCAGGTGCGTTAGCTTACCTACTAGCTACTGTTAATTATAGCTGCTTTAGCATTCATGGTTAATGGAGGTGAATTGTTTGTTTGTGTGTAATGTCATGTCACTAATTATATTATAGGCTAATTTACAAAAAGTAAAATGAATAAATGAATGAAAAAACTATATGTAATATGCCGCTGACCATGACCAGCTGAAAATATGATGTTCCAGGGACCTCAACAGAAGCAAAGATTTGAGTTAAAAACTGAAACTGAAATATATTCAAAGATTTGAGGCACATTTTCACGACTGGCATTTTTAGAATCTGATCTCAGGTCAGAATGGGTTAATCAGACCAGTGTGTGTCCAGTGGAAACCTCGTATGAATCTGATCTCAGGTCAGAATGGCTTAAAGGGTAAGACCACTTTTTTTGAGGTTTGGGTTGTGTAGTTACTTTGCCATGATGCAACTCCAAATGTGGACAAGAAATAAAAAATAACTGCTCCAGTGATTAGAAATTGATAATTCAAAATATGAACCTCATTGACTTACATTGTAGCTAAAGCAGCTCTCAAAGTCACTCTTTTAGTACGTAAACAAACACAAACAATGACCGTGGATCCGGATCCAGATCTTCAAATAGTAAAATCAACAGGAATCTAACATTTTTATGAAAAAATAAAACCACATGAGTTTTGGTGATGCTCTATATTGTCTGAATCAACTTTGTTTGTGTTTGTTTACGTACTAAAAGAGTGCCTTTGAGAGCTGTTTTAGCTACAATGTAAGTCAATGAGGAGCATATTTTGAATTATCAATTTCTAATCACTGGAGCAGTATTTTTTTATTTCTTGTCCACATTTGGAGTTGCATCACAACACAAACCTCAAAAAAGTGGTCTTACCCTTTAATGCCTATACTTCTTCATACAAGACTGTCACACGGAAGTATGAGAATCTACAAGCTATAGCTCACATGTGCAAATGTTTTTTTTAATACTAAAATAATTAGGTATAGATTTAAATAAGTAGATTCAACTATAATTATTATTATAAGTCGATGTCAAAACAATTTACAGTAACAAAACCATACAATGTAAAAATAAAAAATAAATATTAAAAATACTAGGCTATATATTCATGAAAAATAACATGTTTTTGTTAATGTATGTTTTGAATGGTGCAACCACTCCCTTACGGAGCTATGGGTGTGGCTGGCTGCCTGCCTGCCTGTGTAAAGGAAAGGTACTATGTTTACCCAGGGTAACTGGACTAAGGAAAGGAAAGGTACTATGTTTACCCAGGGTAACTGGACTAAGGAAAGGAAAGGTACTATGTTTACCCAGGGTAACTGGACTAAGGAAAGGAAAGGTACTATGTTTACCCAGGGTAACTGGACTAAGGAAAGGAAAGGTACTATGTTTACCCAGGGTAACTGGACTAAGGAAAGGAAAGGTAGGCTACTATGTTTACCCAGGGTAACTGGACTAAAGGAAATGAAAGGTACTATGTTTACCCAGGGTAACTGGACTAAAGGTACTATGTTTACCCAGGGTAACTGGACTAAGGAAAGGAAAGGTACTATGTTTACCCAGGGTAACTGGACTAAGGAAAGGAAAGGTACTATGTTTACCCAGGGTAACTGGACTAAAGGTACTATGTTTACCCAGGGTAACTGGACTAAAGGTATTATGTTTACCCAGGGTAACTGGACTATGCTCAAGAACGTGTTCAGAGCACTACTGTTTACTGTCTGAGCACTATGTGTGTGGCTGGCTTGCGGGGACCCCCACACGGAGTTGCACCACTCACTTCACACGGGTGTGGTTTTTAAGGTGCTACTGTATATAAATTCAAGTTATTTAATATTATTTATGTCTGCTCTCCTATATTATAGCTGTGAATGCTGGACCCTGAAGCCTGCTCTCTACCGTCCCCTGGTCCCACTGGACCCTGAAGCCAGCTCTACACCGTCCCCTGGTCCCACTGGACCCTGAAGCCAGCTCTATACCGTCCCCTGGTTTTTGATTGATTGATTGAAATCTTTATTAACAGTTTGCAGAATTACAGTACATTTCAAGCACAAACTCAATACAAAGACTGTTAACTGTGAGTGGACGACCCAATTAAGCCTTACACTTGTTTACAACAGGGTCCACATTGTTCAATTCATCAAAACATTTAGAGACAAACAAATAGACACTTCTATGTAGTTAAAGAACAGAACAGGAATTCATCATATAGGAAGCGAAAAGGGAAAAAAAGTATATATACAGTGAGGGGAACAGGGGGATAAAAGAAAAGAAAACGAAAGACAGAGTGTAGGGCGCCTGCACACAACACCATGCGTTGATGCCATGTGTGCATATGTGCAGGCACCCAACACCACGTCCATACAAAAACATAGTACAATCCATAGTACAAAGACAGAGTGTAGGGCGCCTGCACACAACACCATGCGTTGATGCCATGTGTGCATATGTGCAGGCACCCAACACCACGTCCATACAAAAACATAGTACAATCCAGATACAAATTCAGCTTTTACAGAGGCCAGTTTCGACTTGCAGCCATCCGTAGGTGCCCTTTGAGAGCAGTTTTGAAGGAGCCAAGGGATTCACATGTCTTAATGACTGTTGGTAGGGCGTTCCACATTTTGGTCGCATAGGAGCGAAAAGAATTTAGTCCCTTGTTTGTGCCGAATCTGGGTTGTACATGGTTTGTTGCACTCCCTCTGGTGTTGTGGGTGTGGACTTCGTTTACATTAAGGAAGTATTTAGACAGGTACATGGGTATCTTGGTGGTGTATCTAATCTTGTGGACCAGACCCATTGCAAGATGCTGTACTCTGTCGTCGACCCTAAGCCATCCCAGCCTGTCAAAGTGGGCAGGGGTGAGGTGGGTTCGGGGGGTGAGGCCAAGTAGGAGCCTGACCAGTTTGTTTTGGGAGGTCTGGAGCCTTGTTTTAAGGGCCTTTGAGGTGCTGTGGTACCAGGAGGTGGATGCATAGTCAAAGAAACCTTGTACAAGGGCTCCTGTTAAGGTCTTCAAGGTGTTTTTGTCGACCAGTGAGGAGATCCTGTAGAGGAATCTTGTTCTTTGATTGACTTTTTTGATTACGTTGGTGGCCATCTTATCACCGGAAAGATTGGCCTCCAGGATGGAACCTAGGTAGGTAATTTGATCCTTCCGTGTGATAATATCATCACCAACTCTAACCAAGAAGCCATCTGCCTTTTTGAGATTACTATTTGATCCGAAGAGAATGGATTCAGTTTTTCCCAGGTGTAAGGATAGTTTGTTATCAGCGAGCCAGGTGCAGATTCTACCGAGTTCAGAGCTGAGGGTCTTTTCAACCTGCAGTTTGTTCCTGTCCGAGACCAGCAGTGCTGAGTCGTCTGCGAACAGGAACAAGTTGCAGTCACAAGCTGAAGTCATGTCGTTTACATATATTAGGAACAGTAAAGGCCCTAGTATGCTTCCTTGTGGGACGCCACAGCTCACTGGGAGGGGGGGGGACAGTGTTCCGTTCACTTCCACCATCTGTTCTCTCCCCTCCAGGTAGGATTGCATCCAGCTCACTGATGTGCTATCAAAACCAATAGCTTTAAGCTTGTTAACCAGTATGGAGTGGTTCACGGTGTCAAAAGCCTTTTGGAGGTCCAGCATGACCATGCCGCAGTATTTTCCAGCATCCACCTCGTGTTTGATGTGGTCGCTCAAATAGAGAAGGCATGTGTCAGTGGAGTGGGATGTTCTGAAACCAGATTGGAACTCGTACAACAATTTATTAGTGGCAAGATACTTTTCAACCTGTTCATAGACTATTTTTTCCATCACTTTCGAGATGGAGCTTAGAATAGAAATAGGGCGGTAGTTGCCGGGTTCTAATTTGCTCCCTTTTTTGTACAGGGGGGTTACTTTGGCCAGTTTAAAATCTCTGGGGACCTGTCCTTGTTTGATGGAGAGGTTAACTATGTGGGTGATGACTGGAGCTATGGAAATGGCTGAGTCTCTGAGTAGAGACTCAGCCCACTGGACCCTGAAGCCAGCTCTATACCGTCCCCTGGTCCCACTGGACCCTGAAGCCAGCTCTATACCGTCCCCTGGTCCCACTGTGCTATACACCAGAATGCTACATGCAGTGCTAAACATTAACCAGGATGAACATGTTACCGAGGGTGGGTGAGAGAAGATGGCCTCCAGCAGGAGACTGAATGAGGCTGGACGGTGCCATTGACCCCGGGCGGGATGTATGGAGGAGACTGGAGATGTATGGAGGAGACTGGAGATGTATGGAGGAGACTGGAGATGTATGGAGGAGACTGGAGATGCTGCTGGAGGATCTCATCTGAGGATGAACTAGAAAGAGGACTGCTAAAATGACAAATGGTGCATTTATATAGCGCCTTTATCCAAGGCGCTTTACATAGTGCATTACACACACACACACACACACACACACACACACACACACACACACACACACACACACACACACACACACTGATTGCGGCGGAAGCCATGCAAGGCACCGACCAGCACATCAGGAGCAATTTGGGGGTTCAGTGTCTTCTTGCCCAAGGACACTTTGATAATTGGACGACCTGCTCTACATCCTGAGCCACAGTCGCCACATCGCCCTATCTCTCTCTATCCATTCGTGGGTTCCAAACTTTGACCCTGCTGGCCGCCATCCCTTCTTCTACAACTGAAGTAGAAGACAGCTCAAGGTACGAACCTTTTTGCCCATCTTTGCTGCTGCTGCTGCTTGTGTTGTAAGCAAATCAAGCTGTGTGAACACTTCAAGTTGTTGCTGTCATTTTGGGACGCAATGATTGGGTGGCAATTAATGAAACGTGTTCAGTCAGTGACTGTTTGTGTCTCTGGGATTGGACGCTGTAGTCTGTGTTGTGTGGTTTCTGCTCTGGGATTGGACGCTGCAGTCTGTGTTGTGTTGTGTCTGCTCTGGGATTGGATGCTGCAGTCTGTGTTGTGTTGTGTCTGCTCTGGGATTGGATGCTGCAGTCTGTGTTGTGTGGTGTCTGCTCTGGGATTGGACGCTACAGTCTGTGTTGTGTTGTGTCTGCTCTGGGATTGGACGCTGCAGTCTGTGTTGTGTGGTTTCTGCTCTGGGATTGGACGCTACAGTCTGTGTTGTGTTGTGTCTGCTCTGGGATTGGACGCTACAGTCTGTGTTGTGTTGGCCGATGAACAAACTGAGTTGTTGTAACAGAACAGTATTATCATGTGGATCTTGGCCACTTCAGTTAGCCTTTTAAGTTCAAGCTAGAGGTTTTGGGCTTCCACGTGACGACAGCCATCATTTAAAAATGAAGACTGATGTTCATCTACACTACAGTAGGTGGATGTTAGTTAGAGTTACTAAGTGTGCGGCTGCTGTGTTGTGGCTGTGTTGAAGATTGTGTGTTTAATGACCAAACGTATCTCTATGTACTGGTCTATTCCTCAACGTATCTCTATGTACTGGTCTATTCCTCAACGTATCTCTATGTACTGGTCTATTCCTATACATGTGCTGATTTAAAGGGTTTATGCGTACAGCATGTGCTGATTTAAAGGGGGCTGGCGTTGAAGTGGAAAAACAGAAAGAAAGAAAAGAAAACCTGTAGACTCAAATTATCCTTTTTTCATGCAGTGAAGTGACGACATTATAATTATATATATATAGAGAGAGGAGAGAGAAATTATATTTTATAGCTGAACGAACAAGACTTTATAACAGTGCTGGCACTGCCATCTAGTGACAAGACAATGAAATAACACCCTGCCTAAGGGACACTATGTTTCTCTAGTATGTTTTTTTCCTCATTTTTTTCCAACCCTGATTTAACACCCTGTTTACTTCTGAGGAGGCCTTTTACCCTGACTTAACACCCTGTTTACTTCTGAGGAGGCCTTTTACCCTGACTTAACACCCTGTTTACTTCTGAGGAGGCCTTTTACCCTGACTTAACACCCTGTTTACTTCTGAGGAGGCCTTTTACCCTGACTTAACACCCTGTTTACTTCTGAGGAGGCCTTTTACCCTGACTTAACACGTTGTTTACTTCTGAGGAGGCCTTTTACCCTGACATAACACCCTGTTTACTTCTGAGGAGGCCTTTTACCCTGACTTAACACCCTGTTTACTTCTGAGGAGGCCTTTTACCCTGACTTAACACGCTGTTTACTTCTGAGGAGGCCTTTTACCCTGACATAACACCCTGTTTACTTCTGAGGAGGCCTTTTACCCTGACTTAACACCCTGTTTACTTCTGAGGAGGCCTTTTACCCTGACTTAACACCCTGTTTACTTCTGAGGAGGCCTTTTACCCTGACTTAACACGCTGTTTACTTCTGAGGAGGCCTTTTACCCTGACTTAACACCCTGTTTACTTCTTAAACTAATGGCCTAAATTAAGACTTTATTTTTAAATTCAACGTTTAATACAATTTATGACTATTAAAATAAAAGTTAGTTATGTAAAATAAGAGGATTAAATAGAATTAGGTTAAATAGAATTAACCTAGGCCAATTTAGATCTACAAGCTCATAGCGCGCCACTTTGTAGGTCTGCTATTTTTTTAAAGATCGAAGAACGACTAACATACTCCAACTGTATATACTTTATGTTTACACAATACTGTACCTTCAACTATATACTTTATGTAAATATTTATGTTTCAACATTATAAACACAGGAAAGAAAAGTCAAACGAGGCTGTTCTGATATTTTATTTGATTTGATTTAGCTTTTTGAATCTCATCCCTGAGTGACGCCAATACATTAGGCCGACAATAAAAACTTTAACTAATTAAAAAGAAAACACTTTTTCACATAATCTAAACTAAACCTGCTTTAAAAACAAAGGAAATTAAACATTTTCCTAGACGGTTCCAAGTACAGACAGAGCCCTGGAGAACCCCGCTCAGCTGTTAGTATAGAGGTTCAACATGTTCACCAGATCTCACAGACCTCAGCTGTTAGTATAGAGGTTCAACATGTTCACCAGATCTCACAGACCTCAGCTGTTAGTATAGAGGTTCAACATGTTCACCAGATCTCACAGACCTCAGCTGTTAGTATAGAGGTTCAACATGTTCACCAGATCTCACAGACCTCTGCTGTAGATCCTCTATAAACACATAACCCTGCATACAGAGGTCGTGTGAAGGTCGTCCTCTCGGTGTGAAGGAGACTCATTGTGTTTCCGCACACATCATAGAAACACAGAACACCTGCTGGGCGGTCTATGTACACCCCCACCCTGTGGCTCCCCCTTGTGGAGGGAACCGGTCCTGACACTTCAGTCTGAATGCAGTTGTGACGGAACACGTAGCGTTTATAACTATCATAGTAATGTAACACCCATGACTGAGGAGAGCCTCCAAACCATGGATAGATCCACATCCGTTCTGCTGACGTCATCCTGACACAGCGCTATACCAACCCACTCTCCACTCCATTCCACTTCAAAGTAAAACAGGTCCGATATACATTCTTTACTCAACACATTATGGTAACGGGTGAAAATCAACACAATCCGACACTTCACTTCACTTCAACAGAAACACTGGCCGAGATATGGGACAAATTAAATAACCGTGGGCGCATCCATGTGCACATTGCGTGCACGTCAGATTAAAAAAATATATATTTTCAGATATATATTATATTCTTACAAATTTCAGATTGTAAGAGGATCATTCACGATTGCCCTGAAGGCAGCTGCAATGTTGGTGAGTTTAACGTAGTTTCATTAATACAAGCAGATCAATGTTGGTGAGTTTAACGTAGTTTCATTAATACAAGCAGATCAATGTTGGTGAGTTTAACGTAGTTTCATTAATACAAGCAGATCAATGTTGGTGAGTTTAACGTAGTTTCATTAATACAAGCAGATCAATGGACAGTCAATGGAGGGTATTGCAACTCTAGATTCAACCCATTATATTAAAAAAATATTCATCCCATTATTCAAATAATCTAGTGTTGCATATTGCGACTAAATCCCCAGTCGTGCGTGCGTGCGTGCGTGCGTGCTCGCTCTGTGTGCGAGTATCTGACGGCCAAGCTACACCGGGCATGTGTGCGTTTGACGCTAAGTGCACAAAGTATGCGTGCGAAATGCCCTGCGGCTACACCAGATCTGTGGCGCGCGGCAAGTTTGTGCGGGAAAGAAAATGTAGAACCGATCCTATTTTTAGAGCACGCGTATAGGATGGCCCGCGGTATCCGTGCGTCTGGTGTAGCTGCAGGTATCATTGACATATATTTGGTCCTGTCCAAACGCACTGTACACGCGCAGTAAACGCGCGCAGTAAGCGCATATACGCACGCGCGCAAAATCGCCTGGTGTAGCTTGGCCGTCAGACCGATATGCAGTATGCGTGCAGAGTTTCATGGGTCCAGTGGTGCCAGAGATTAGCTTCTCAAAGAAATGCAGACAGACAGACAGACAGACAGACACGGCTAAACATTATAACAATCTCTGGAGATAAAAACTATAAACTACATTTGTTTCACTTTTATTTTCAGTGTGATGAAATGGCGTAACTGTCTGAAGAGCGTGCGTGCGCTCGCGTGCGCACGTCGTGCATGCGTGCATGCGTGCGTGCGTGCGTGCGTATCGTGCGTGCGTGCGCGTGACGTTGAGTGATAGTAAATTAGGTGGTTAGCGTACGTACCTATAATGACACCGTAAAAAGAATCAATAATGTTTAGAGGGAAGAACGGTCTGATTGAAGTGAACATAATTTACGGCGGGATCATGCGCGGGCAGCTGTGCTGTTAGGGCTTTATGACGGGAGTCGTAAAGAACGGCCTTAATAACACTACTTTAGTCCACGCGTAAATCCAGCGCCGTAACGCGGAGCTGACGTGCAGGAATGCAGGTATGTGTGTGAGAACGTCTCTCTGTCACCCCGTGGGGAGATGAAAGTCAGAATACCAGTTAACCCTTTTCCACCTGAGGACGATTCGATACAAATGCCTTCTAAATCCTGTCGGTTTTCTTAAAAAAAAAAAAAAAAAACCCTATGTTTCTATGTCAGCGGTGCTCCACCTTTTTCATGTCAAGGACCCCCAGGAATTATATGTAATTGGCCGCCGACCCCCATCTGAAAATATGTTGTTCCAGGGACCCCCCATCTGAAAATATGTTGTTCCAGGGACCCCCCATCTGAAAATATGTTGTTCCAGGGACCCCCCATCTGAAAATATGTTGTTCCAGGGACCCCCCCATCTGAAAATATGTTGTTCCAGGGACCCCCGCATCTGAAAATATGTTGTTCCAGGGACCCCCCATCTGAAAATATGTTGTTCCAGGGACCCCCCATCTGAAAATATGTTGTTCCAGGGACCCCCCCATCTGAAAATATGTTGTTCCAGGGACCCCCCCATCTGAAAATATGTTGTTCCAGGGACCCCCATCTGAAAATATGTTGTTCCAGGGACCCCCCCATCTGAAAATATGTTGTTCCAGGGACCCCCCATCTGAAAATATGTTGTTCCAGGGACCCCCCATCTGAAAATATGTTGTTCCAGGGACCCCCCATCTGAAAATATGTAGTTCCAGGGACCCCCCCATCTGAAAATATGTTGTTCCAGGGACCCCCCATCTGAAAATATGTTGTTCCAGGGACCCCCCATCTGAAAATATGTTGTTCCAGGGACCCCCCCATCTGAAAATATGTTGTTCCAGGGACCCCCCATCTGAAAATATGTTGTTCCAGGGACCCCCCATCGGAAAATATGTTGTTCCAGGGACCCCCCCATCTGAAAATATGTTGTTCCAGGGACCCCCCATCTGAAAATATGTTGTTCCAGGGACCACCCATCTGAAAATATGTTGTTCCAGGGACCCCCCATCTGAAAATATGTTGTTCCAGGGACCCCCCATCTGAAAATATGTTGTTCCAGGGACCCCCATCTGAAAATATGTTGTTCCAGGGACCCCCCCATCTGAAAATATGTTGTTCCAGGGACCCCCCATCTGAAAATATGTTGTTCCAGGGACCCCCCCCCCCCGCCCAGAAGCAACGATTTGAGTTAAAAACCTTGGCCCTGAAAGAATATATATTATATATATTCAAAGATTTGCGCCACGTTTTCACGATTTTCCAAAAAAAATGGCAGACCTACAAGCTCACAGCGCGGCACTCGGTGACGGCCCGTTAAATATCAATGCGGGGGTCCTTGACATGAAAACGTTTGAGAAGCACTGTTATGAATAAAATCAACACAATCCAACATGAATCCACTTCATGTGTGTATGTTTCAACATAATGCTTCTAAAACGCCAAAAGGGGTTCCCGCCCAAAACGAGTTAAGCACTTGAAACCCCAGCCTCGCTATTCTGAGCCCAAGCTTTG
Organism: Protomyctophum bolini; assembly: GCF_963924005.1. Taxonomy (NCBI): domain Eukaryota; kingdom Metazoa; phylum Chordata; class Actinopteri; order Myctophiformes; family Myctophidae; genus Protomyctophum; species Protomyctophum bolini. Next base: position 48,849,136 of record NC_137867.1, on the reverse strand, counting down.
GTAAGAGCAGCACAACAGATTCTGTAGACATCCAGTGGCTGATTTTCTACATAGAGTAGAGTAGAGTTTATTTGTTTTGGTCATTATAACAAATCAATCAAATCAATACTTTTTTTGTGCAAAAGAAACATTGACCAAAAAGGTGTAGGCTGAAGCCTAAGCTTACAGTGCCTTTACCCTTCTAACAGATAAATGGCTTTCAGAGGTAGAATAATACAACAAAGCAAACAGAGGGGAGAAAAAAACAACAAAAACAAACAAACAACTTAAAACAAAGACAAAGACAAACAGGACAATACAGTTAACAGGAACAAGACCAAAATAAATAACAAAAATAAAACAAAAACAACAACAAAACACAAAAAGGAGAAAACAAAACATCACATCAATGTTCTATAATTTATGTTTCTACTATTTTTTGATCTATACAATTTTTTTTAATGTATTTATTGTACTACAGTTTTTTAATTCATCATCTAATCCATTTCACGGCTTGACCCCTCTGACCTCTGACCCCTCTGACCCCTCTGACCGATATGCACCTCTCTCGTGTCAGTCTTTTACACACACCAGTCTCGCGTTGATCCCGCCTCTATAGCGGCCGTGCGCGACGCGCGTCGTGCGTCGCTTCCCGGTCAGAACGGGTTGGGGAGCGCATCGACTCTGCCACGAGAGAGTCCAGATGGACTCACTACTGCCACCATCTGGCGGAGTCGGGTCGGGTTGCTCCAGCAAGGCCGATTGAATCTTTCATTGTAATCCTAGGCCATTAACCCATTCTGACCTGAGATCAGATTCTAAGAATGTTCTTATCCTGACAGTTTTTCATTCTGACCTGAGATCAGATTCTAAAAATGTTCTTGTACATCCTGACAGTTTTTCATTCTGACCTGAGATCAGATTCTAAAAAATGTCTTCTTACATCCTGACAGTTTTCTGAAAAAGCTTATGTTTCTATGTGTCAGTCATTCTTCGATTTAAAAAAAAATAGCAGACCTACAAGCTCGTAGCGCGCCACTCGGTGGCGCGCTACGAGCTTGTAGATCTGCTATTTTCCAATAGCTAAAGCTAATGCTAACACCAAAAGGGGTTCCCGCCCCAAAATGGGTTAATTGGCCCCAAAAAACAGTTTACTGCCTCTAGAAGGAATTGGTAGAGTCGGCCTCATGCAGGTCTTAATGGGTTAACGACTTGAAACCCTCCATTCTTCGTAAATCGGATGCCAAAGATACATAGTTTCCGGCTCACAATATAGATCTACAAGCTCACAACGGGTCGCGTTAATTGCAACGCGTTTGTGAGCCTGTATAGATCGTCATTTTTTTGGCCAGTATAACCTGAGCCCTGCAACTTTACACACACACACACGCACGCACGCACGCACGCACGCACACACACACAGAGAGTAAGTAAGTGCATGAATCAGACTCACTTTTGATGACATCATGCGTTCATGAGACTAAACCTTCTCGTGACCTTTGACCTCGGGGCCCATTAACCCTCTCAGTCCCGACGTCGAAATAGATCTTCTAAATCATGACAGTTTTCTGAAAAACCTCGTGTTTCTTTCTGTGTATCAGTGGTTCTCAATATTTCATGTCAAGGACCCTCAAAAACATACATGTATTAGGGTCCCCCCCCCCCAGAAGGACCCTCAAAAACATACATGTATTAGGGTCCCCCCCCCCCCAGAAGGACCCTCAAAAACATACATGTATTAGGGTCCCCCCCCCCCAGAAGGACCCTCAAAAACATACATGTATTAGGGTCCCCCCCCCCCAGAAGGACCCTCAAAAACATACATGTATTAGGGTCCCCCCCCCCAGAAGGACCCTCAAAAACATACATGTATTAGGGTCCCCCCCCCCCCAGAAGGACCCTCAAAAACATACATGTATTAGGGTCCCCCCCCCCCAGAAGGACCCTCAAAAACATACATGTATTAGGGTCCCCCCCCCCCAGAAGGACCCTCAAAAACATACATGTATTAGGGTCCCCCCCCCCAGAAGGACCCTCAAAAACATACATGTATTAGGGTCCCCCCCCCCCAGAAGGACCCTCAAAAACATACATGTATTAGGGTCCCCCCCCCCCAGAAGGACCCTCAAAAACATACATGTATTAGGGGCCCCCCCCCCAGAAGGACCCTCAAAAACATACATGTATTAGGGTCCCCCCCCCCCCCAGAAGGACCCTCAAAAACATACATGTATTAGGGTCCCCCCCCCCCAGAAGGACCCTCAAAAACATACATGTATTAGGGTCCCCCCCCCCCCCAGAAGGACCCTCAAAAACATACATGTATTAGGGTCCCCCCCCCCCAGAAGGACCCTCAAAAACATACATGTATTAGGGTCCCCCCCCCCCCAGAAGGACCCTCAAAAACATACATGTATTAGGGTCCCCCCCCCCCCCAGAAGGACCCTCAAAAACATACATGTATTAGGGTCCCCCCCCCCCAGAAGGACCCTCAAAAACATACATGTATTAGGGTCCCCCCCCCCCCAGAAGGACCCTCAAAAACATACATGTATTAGGGTCCGTCCCCCCCAGAAGGACCCTCAAAAACATACATGTATTAGGGTCCCCCCCCCCAGAAGGACCCTCAAAAACATACATGTATTAGGGTCTCCCCCCCCCCCCAGAAGGACCCTCAAAAACATACATGTATTAGGGTCCCCCCCCCCAGAAGGACCCTCAAAAACATACATGTATTAGGGTCCCCCCCCCCAGAAGGACCCTCAAAAACATACATGTATTAGGGTCCCCCCCCCCCCCAGAAGGACCCTCAAAAACATACATGTATTAGGGTCCCCCCCCCCCCAGAAGGACCCTCAAAAACATACATGTATTAGGGTCCCCCCCCCCCCCCAGAAGGACCCTCAAAAACATACATGTATTAGGGTCCCCCCCCCCCCAGAAGGACCCTCAAAAACATACATGTATTAGGGTCCCCCCCCCCCCAGAAGGACCCTCAAAAACATACATGTATTAGGGTCCCCCCCCCCCCAGAAGGACCCTCAAAAACATACATGTATTAGGGTCCCCCCCCCCCCCCAGAAGGACCCTCAAAAACATACATGTATTAGGGTCCCCCCCCCCCCCAGAAGCCTCAAAAACATACATGTATTAGGGTCCCCCCCCCCAGAAACATACATGTATTAGGGTCCCCCCCCCCCCCAGAAGGACCCTCAAAAACATACATGTATTAGGGTCCCCCCCCCCCCAGAAGCCTCAAAAACATACATGTATTAGGGTCCCCCCCCCCCAGAAGCCTCAAAAACATACATGTATTAGGGTCCCCCCCCCCAGAAACATACATGTATTAGGGTCCCCCCCCCCCCCAGAAGGACCCTCAAAAACATACATGTATTAGGGTCCCCCCCCCCCAGAAGGACCCTCAAAAACATACATGTATTAGGGTCCCCCCCCCCCAGAAGCCTCAAAAACATACATGTATTAGGGTCCCCCCCCCCCAGAAGGACCCTCAAAAACATACATGTATTAGGGTCCCCCCCCCCCCAGAAGGACCCTCAAAAACATACATGTATTAGGGTCCCCCCCCCCCAGAAGGACCCTCAAAAACATACATGTATTAGGGTCCCCCCCCCCCAGAAGGACCCTCAAAAACATACATGTATTAGGGTCCCCCCCCCCCCAGAAGGACCCTCAAAAACATACATGTATTAGGGTCCCCGTCCCCCCCAGAAGGACCCTCAAAAACATACATGTATTAGGGTCCCCGTCCCCCCAGAAGGACCCTCAAAAACATACATGTATTAGGGTCCCCCCCCCCCAGAAGGACCCTCAAAAACATACATGTATTAGGGTCCCCGTCCCCCCAGAAGGACCCTCAAAAACATACATGTATTAGGGTCCCCCCCCCCCCCAGAAGGACCCTCAAAAACATACATGTATTAGGGTCCCCCCCCCCCCAGAAGCCTCAAAAACATACATGTATTAGGGTCCCCCCCCCCCAGAAGGACCCTCAAAAACATACATGTATTAGGGTCCCCGTCCCCCCAGAAGGACCCTCAAAAACATACATGTATTAGGGTCCCCCCCCCCCCAGAAGGACCCTCAAAAACATACATGTATTAGGGTCCCCCCCCCCCCAGAAGGACCCTCAAAAACATACATGTATTAGGGTCCCCCCCGCCCAGAAGGACCCTCAAAAACATACATGTATTAGGGTCCCCCCCCCCCAGAAGGACCCTCAAAAACATACATGTATTAGGGTCCCCCCCCCCCCAGAAGGACCCTCAAAAACATACATGTATTAGGGTCCCCCCCCCCCAGAAGGACCCTCAAAAACATACATGTATTAGGGTCCCCCCCCCCCAGAAGGACCCTCAAAAACATACATGTATTAGGGTCCCCCACCCCCCAGAAGGACCCTCAAAAACATACATGTATTAGGGTCCCCCCCCCCCAGAAGGACCCTCAAAAACATACATGTATTAGGGTCCCCCCCCCCCCAGAAGGACCCTCAAAAACATACATGTATTAGGGTCCCCCCCCCCAGAAGGACCCTCAAAAACATACATGTATTAGGGTCCCCCCCCCCAGAAGGACCCTCAAAAACATACATGTATTAGGGTCCCCCCCCCCCAGAAGGACCCTCAAAAACATACATGTATTAGGGTCCCCCCCCCCCAGAAGGACCCTCAAAAACATACATGTATTAGGGTCCCGTCCCCCCCAGAAGCCAATCTTTTAGTTAAAAATATATATTCAAAGGCACATTTTCACGACTTTTCAAAAATAGCAGACCTACAAGCTCGTAGCGCGCCACTCGGTGGCGCGCTATGAGCTTGTAGATCTGCTATTTTTAAATAGCTATAAAGCAATTGAGCTATAGCTTAAAAACACCAAAAGGAACCCATGTTGGTGTTAGCATCATGTTATGCTTTAGCTATTGAAAAATAGCAGATCTACAAGCTCAGCTTGTAGGTCTGCTATTTTTGAAAAATCGAGCAGAACGACTGACATTTTTAGAATCTGATCTCAGGTCAGAATGGGTTCATCAGACCAGCGTGTGTCCAGTGGAAACCTCGTATGAATCTGATCTCAGGTCAGAATGGGTTAAATCACAGAACAGAACACGGTGCCAGCTGCAGTTCTTCAGACTAAACAACCTCGGTGAACGCAAGTGTTTCTTGTCTGATATATTTATAGTCACAGTAGCCTCTGTTTTTTTAAAGTAGCATTACCACAGAGTGCTGACATGCTTACTAGAGAGGGCATGACGCGTTTTGAGCTTGTAGATCTGATATTTTTGCTACTTTTGTTTGACAGAGAATTTGTTAATTTGTATTCCGACATAATATAATTATGCAACATGGCCTTAATTCTGGAGTGAGTGTGGAACTATAGTGGCCCTCTGGAGTGAGTGTGGAACTATAGTGGCCCCTCTGGAGTGAGAGTGGAACTATAGTGGCTCCTCTGGAGTGAGTGTGGAACTATAGTGGCCCCTCTGGAGTGAGTGTGTAACTATAGTGGCCCTCTGGAGTGAGTGTGGAACTATAGTGGCCCTCTGGAGTGAGTGTGGAACTATAGTGGCCCTCTGGAGTGAGAGTGGAACTATAGTGGCCCTCTGGAGTGAGTGTGGAACTATAGTGGCCCCCCTGGAGTGAGTGTGGAACTATAGTGGCTCCTCTGGAGTGAGTGTGGAACTATAGTGGCCCCCCTGGAGTGAGTGTGGAACTATAGTGGCTCCTCTGGAGTGAGAGTGGAACTATAGTGGCTCCTCTGGAGTGAGTGTGGAACTATAGTGGCCCCCCTGGAGTGAGTGTGGAACTATAGTGGCTCCTCTGGAGTGAGTGTGGAACTATAGTGGCCCCTCTGGAGTGAGTGTGGAACTATAGTGGCCCTCTGGAGTGAGTGTGGAACTATAGTGGCTCCTCTGGAGTGAGTGTGGAACTATAGTGGCTCCTCTGGAGTGAGTGTGGAACTATAGTGGCCCCTCTGGAGTGAGTGTGGAACTATAGTGGCCCCTCTGGAGTGAGTGTGGAACTATAGTGGCCCCTCTGGAGTGAGTGTGGAACTATAGTGGCCCTCTGGAGTGAGTGTGGAACTATAGTGGCTCCTCTGGAGTGAGTGTGGAACTATAGTGGCTCCTCTGGAGTGAGTGTGGAACTATAGTGGCCCTCTGGAGTGAGTGTGGAACTATAGTGGCCCCTCTGGAGTGAGTGTGGAACTATAGTGGCTCCTCTGGAGTGAGTGTGGAACTATAGTGGCTCCTCTGGAGTGAGTGTGGAACTATAGTGGCCCCTCTGGAGTGAGTGTGGAACTATAGTGGCCCCTCTGGAGTGAGTGTGGAACTATAGTGGCCCCTCTGGAGTGAGTGTGGAACTATAGTGGCCCTCTGGAGTGAGTGTGGAACTATAGTGGCTCCTCTGGAGTGAGTGTGGAACTATAGTGGCTCCTCTGGAGTGAGTGTGGAACTATAGTGGCCCTCTGGAGTGAGTGTGGAACTATAGTGGCCCCTCTGGAGTGAGTGTGGAACTATAGTGGCCCCTCTGGAGTGAGTGTGGAACTATAGTGGCCCCTCTGGAGTGAGTGTGGAACTATAGTGGCCCCTCTGGAGTGAGTGTGGAACTATAGTGGCCCTCTGGAGTGAGTGTGGAACTATAGTGGCTCCTCTGGAGTGAGTGTGGAACTATAGTGGCTCCTCTGGAGTGAGTGTGGAACTATAGTGGCCCCTCTGGAGTGAGTGTGGAACTATAGTGGCCCCTCTGGAGTGAGAGTGGAACTATAGTGGCTCCTCTGGAGTGAGTGTGGAACTATAGTGGCTCCTCTGGAGTGAGTGTGGAACTATAGCGGCCCTCTGGAGTGAGTGTGGAACTATAGTGGCCCTCTGGAGTGAGTGTGGAACTATAGTGGCTCCTCTGGAGTGAGTGTGGAACTATAGTGGCTCCTCTGGAGTGAGTGTGGAAATATAGTGGCTCCTCTGGAGTGAGTGTGGAACTATAGTGGCTCCTCTGGAGTGAGTGTGGAACTATAGTGGCCCTCTGGAGTGAGTGTGGAACTATAGTGGCTCCTCTGGAGTGAGTGTGGAACTATAGTGGCCCTCTGGAGTGAGTGTGGAACTATAGTGGCCCTCTGGAGTGAGTGTGGAACTATAGTGGCCCTCTGGAGTGAGTGTGGAACTATAGTGGCCCTCTGGAGTGAGTGTGGAACTATAGTGGCCCTCTGGAGTGAGTGTGGAACTATAGTGGCCCTCTGGAGTGAGTGTGGAACTATAGTGGCCCTCTGGAGTGAGTGTGGAACTATAGTGGCTCCTCTGGAGTGAGTGTGTAACTATAGTGGCCCTCTGGAGTGAGTGTGGAACTATAGTGGCCCTCTGGAGTGAGTGTGGAACTATAGTGGCCCTCTGGAGTGAGTGTGGAACTATAGTGGCTCCTCTGGAGTGAGTGTGTAACTATAGTGGCCCTCTGGAGTGAGTTTGTAACTATAGTGGCTCCTCTGGAGTGAGTGTGGAACTATAGTGGCCCTCTGGAGTGAGTGTGGAACTATAGTGGCCCTCTGGAGTGAATGTGGAACTATAGTGGCCCTCTGGAGTGAGTGTGGAACTATAGTGGCCCTCTGGAGTGAGTGTGGAACTATAGTGGCTCCTCTGGAGTGAGTGTGGAACTATAGTGGCCCTCTGGAGTGAGTGTGGAACTATAGTGGCCCTCTGGAGTGAGTGTGGAACTATAGTGGTTCCTCTGGAGTGAGTGTGGAACTATAGTGGCCCTCTGGAGTGAGTGTGGAACTATAGTGGCCCTCTGGAGTGAGTGTGGAACTATAGTGGCCCCTCTGGAGTGAGTGTGGAACTATAGTGGCCCTCTGGAGCCAGAAGCAAAGATTGGAGTTAAAAACGCTCGCTCTGAAAGAATATATATTCAAAGATTCAAAAATAGCAGATCTACCAGCCCGTAGAGCTTGTAGATCTGCTATTTTCCAATAGCTAAAGTAAAACATATATAGCGCTTATAACACCAAAAGGGTTAAGTACATTTTCGCACGCCAATACATTTACTCAAGTGCAGTTTTTAATGTATGTCTCATACTTTGCAACACATTTCGGAACTGCTTATAGATAACCCATTCTGAACGGGAACCCATGTTGGTGTTAGCATCATGTTATGCTTTAGCTATTGAAAAATAGCAGATCTACAAGCTCATAGCGCGCCACCGAGTGGCGCGCTACGAGCTTGTAGGTCTGCTATTTTTTGAAAAATCGAAGAACGACTTGACATTTTTATAGAATCTGATCTCAGGTCAGAATGGGTTTATCAGACCAGTGTGTGTGTGTCCAGTGGAAACCTCGTATGAATCTGATCCCAGGTCAGAATGGGTTAAGCGAAACAAATCTCAGTCAGTATAGGCCTACTGTACTTCTGGCCTGAATAATCTTTTTTCTTCTTTCTTCTTCACCGGAACTGCAGCCAAACACACTGTTGTGATTTAGATTCCGTTGCATATTCAGGACAAGGACAACGCCGAACGCAAACGCCAGCTTTCCAGACAAAACAAAGCATAATTCGAGGACCCTTATCGCTTTCTTTCAAAGCCACGACACGGAGTGTATAATAAACCAGGGTTGGTTATCGCCAGTGGCGTGAACGCTATCGACACTCCCTGAGGTCCAGCATCACGTGTGGATCCATGGCAATGTGTTCATCAGTGGCGTGCACAGATGGACACCAGGGGGTGCTGGAGCACCCCCTGCCCTTTTTAGCAATGTGCTCTTAAAAAAATAAAATAAAAGTATTGTGTGGACCATATGGTGACATTGATCAATTCTTGATAAAAAAAAACGCTTCTACTATATTATTTAGGCCCCCCACAAACTAAAGCTATGTTTCTATGTCAGCGGTTCTTCGATTAAAAATAAATAGCAGACCTATAGTGGCGCGCTATGAACTTTTTATTTTTTCAATAGCTAAAGCATAGCATAATGCTAACACCAAAATGGGTATTACCACCCCGAAATGGGTTAAGGCAACCAGCCGGTTCCACGCGCTGCACAAGGTGCCCTTTCTTTTTTCATTTGAGCACCTGCTGCCCCTCTAAACGTCTGTGCACGCCACTGGAGTTCATAATACTCTGTTCATATTCGAGAGCTCACCGGTGTATCTGAAGAGTGTACAACATGCATGTTACTAACTACAGTAAGACTCTGTGTGAGGGAATACCTCAAGGGTGAGCCAGAACATATAGCGGCCAGGAGAATGAGACTATATAGCAGGACACTTTGTTAGTGCCAAAGACATCAATAACTGCATGCCAGCAGGTCAGCAAATTGGTGCCGTGCTTGGGAGCCAACACTAACATACCTGGATGTACGTTCATGTACTCAAGAACGACGCAGGAGCGCAAAGTAAACCAACGGACTGCATGGCCAGATGTTTTGTCTTGAAGGTTTTGCAATTATTGATTGGCACAATTTCAGAGATTGCAAATTATTGTAACTCCAGTGATTTTAAATCCCTTGGTTGTGACGCGTCTCATTTCTACGGCAGAAATTCCCGTACAAATTAAATTGCCTATACCACATTTTTGGGAAGACAAAAAGTCCCCCGAAAAAAGAAAAAATAAAATAAATATTGAAACTCGAGTGAATGTTGAGCTGTCATTATAGTTTTTTGGGCACTCTGTAGTGAGAAGACACAAGTGGATTGTGTGGGTTTGAAATGTATTTCATGAATCATGAACGTCTACGTTTAATTCACAAGCTAAGTCTGGTCCAAATGCTATAATTATGCTTGTACTGTGAATCAGGAAGTGATGGATGAATACATTATGCACACACACACACACACACACACACACACACACACACACACACACACACACACACACACACACACACACACACACACACACACACACACACACACACGGTGCACGTTTGACTAATGAACCGCTGTGGAGAATGAAGGTCATTTCCTGTAGTGTCATCAATACATAATGAGTCAATCAGGACACATGCACTGTCACATGCACTGCTGCATACACACAGTTCATTCAGGACACATGCACTGTCACATGCACTGCTGCATACACACAGTTCATTCAGGACACATGCACTGTCACATGCACTGCTGCATACACACAGTTCATTCAGGACACATGCACTGTCACATGCGCTGCTGCATACACACAGTTCATTCAGGACACACGTATGCACTGCATCCTCCACAGTGACTGGACCCCCCCCCCCCCCAGGACCCCCCGTTGAAGACCCATGACCTGCCCTATAGCTGTCTGGATCCATACCGTACAGGCACTGACCTGGTTTAGCTCGGCTGATTGTGATTAGTCGTGTATCGCTTATTGATCAGAGCGCCCTGCCTGCCTCGCTGCACGCACGCACGCACGCACGCACGCACGCACGCACGCACGCAAGCAAGCGCCTCCCTCCCTCCCTCCCTCCCTCCCTCCCTCCCTCTCTGTCTGTCTGTCTGTCTCTGTTGAAGGCACGTCGTGCATGTACGTATGGTGTGTCTATAGCGTTTAGCTTATTAGTTTAATGTCTTAAATTAGTTCATGTAAATGTCACTGCCCCTTTTCTTTTTAGATTAGAATAATGCCCACCCACCTTCTGGAACTGACACTGGACTGACACTGGAACTGACACTGGACTGACACTGGAACTGACACTGGACTGACACTGGAACTGACACTGGAACTGACACTGGAACTGACTCTGGAACATGTACAACGAATTAATTGGAGCTGATGGATTAAGGGCGAGTCGACCAACTTTCTCTCTCTCTCTCTCTCTCTCTCCAGTGGAGATATGTTAATGCTACATGGATGGGATCTGGATGGAGAGTTCTTCTGACCTGGACCACAGCTTCCATGACGGTGTAAGGAGCCTAAAGGTAAGACATATTGTTGAATGTAAATTGTCTTGTTCTTTGTTGCGAATGCAGTGAGCACTTACTATGAGACCTAGCAGATCATGTCTGTCTGTGTGTGTGTATGTCTGTCCCGCTTTTGTGCCCATATATGGAGCTGAGTGATTTGACTCAGCCATAACCATACAAGGAGTCCCCAAAGCAGCTATACGTCCAAATATGGAGTGTGTTGCATCAATCACAAACAAATCACTCAGCTCCATATATGGGCACAAAAGCGGGACAGACAGTTGCGTTCGCTTCCCGCGTTTGCGCGTCTTACTTGTGTTATATGTCAAATGTGTGTATATGTGTTCTGCATATACTTGAATGCTGGGTCGCAAGATACATTTGAGTGTGAACTGACGATGAAGTCCTGTATCATAATCATATCATAATCATCACATCACATACCTAAACGATGCATGAGCATATTATAAGGCATACTATAGCAGGGCCCAGGGGCAGGCCACCCAGAAGTCCCAATCTAACTCCCCTACGTGGCCGGTTAAAGGAGAATTCCATACTAAAAGGCTTTCTTCCCTTTCTTTGTAGTCGTTACGTCCCCATCAAAAAGGTCCAGGTGTTATTTTGTGCAAAAGCTCCTTATTGGCTAGACGTTTTTGATTGATTGATTGAAATATGTATTAAGTTTGCAGAATTACAGTACATTTTAAGCACAAACTCAATACAGAGACTGTTAACTGTGAGTGGACGACCCAATTAAGCATTCCACCATGTTCAATTCATCAAAACATTTAGAGACGTACAAATAGACACTTCTATATAAAGAACAGAAGAGGAATTCATCATAAAGGAAGCAAAAAGGGAAAAGAAACATTATTATACAGTGAGGGGGAAAGGGGGGGGGGGATTCAGATTCTACGGGGGCCAGTTTCGAGTTGCAGCCGTCCGTATAGGTGCCCTTTGGAGAGAGGTTTTGAAGGAGTCAAGGGATTCACATGTCTTAATGACTGTTGGTAGGGCGTTCCACATTTTGGTGGCATAGGAGCGAAAATAATTTAGTCCCCCACGTAGTTCTGTTGTGTGTCTGTTGTGTGTCTGTGGTTCTGTTGTGTGTCTGTTGTGTGTCTGTGGTTCTGTTGTGGTTCTGTTGTGTGTCTGTGGTTCTGTTGTGGTTCTGTTGTGTGTCTGTGGTACTGTTGTGTGTCTGTAGTTATGTTGTGTGTCTGTTGTGTGTCTGTGGTTCTGTTGTGTGTCTGTGGTTCTGTAGTGTGTCTGTTGTGTGTCTGTGGTTCTGTTGTGTGTCTGTGGTTCTGTTGTGGTTCTGTTGTGTGTCTGTGGTTCTGTTGTGTGTCTGTTGTGTGTCTGTGGTTCTGTTGTGTGTCTGTGGTTCTGTTGTGGTTCTGTTGTGTGTCTGTGGTTCTGTTGTGGTTCTGTTGTGTGTCTGTAGTTATGTTGTGTGTCTGTGGTTCTGTTGTGGTTCTGTTGTGTGTCTGTGGTTCTGTAGTGTGTCTGTTGTGTGTCTGTGACCAGACATTGACCTGCAGGCGTTGAGTTCAACTTCTCCACTTCTCCTCACACGCATCAGTGAACATCTGAACAGCTGTTTGGAACAGCTCATCAAAGACCGCCTGTTGTAATATAGGCTTGTCTAACGTTTTCCTTTGAAATTACACCAAATGCAAATTCCTCGTGATTGTTCCTATAAACCTTGCATTATCTTTTTGTTTGTGTGTATATATTTGAACAGCGTTCTGCAGAACGACTGGAGTTACATAATGAGCTCTGCTTGAGTTGTGGGACTCATTTTCCAAGACAGAAACGGTCCTAAAGTCGTCTCTTCGGTGCTACTGAACATTTCTGACGAGCCGAAATCATTTCGGCTCTACAGAGTATGAATCGGCCCTTATGGGTTGACTATAACAAATTAGGAAGTATAGGTATGTTCCTTGGGTATAAGGAGAGTTGGGCTGTTGAATTATGGTACAAACCAAAACTAAGAACATATCGTCTTATTAAAAATAACTATGGCCCTGATCCTTATGTTACACAGAATATATCCAAAAGTCAGAGATCTTTTTGTGCACAGCTGCATTCTGGGACCTTACCGTTAGCTTTAGAAACGGGTAGATTCATTTGGTACTCCTGAGGAGGACAGAGTCTGTCTATAGTTTGTGATTTAAAAGAAATTGAAAATGAAATTCATCTTTTGTTTTACTGCCCATTATATGAAGAATTAATTAATTATTTTGTAAAGTGACAACCATCTGTGCTGACTTTTTCTGGTTGGAGGACTATGAAAAACTGGAATTTTGTTTTAGGAAAGGTACTTTTGCTTTGGCAGACTTTTTATGCAGGGCGTGGGAAATAAGGCAGAATGTTTTGTTTATGTAAAAAAAAAAAAAAAAAGCAATGATATGGTGTGTCCTGTAAGCCCATGTGGGCTGGGCGCCTTTGGTGCATGACACAAAAATAAAGAAATCTATCTATAGGCAGTACAGTATATACTCAGGTAAATTATGCACTGTAGTTATTGACGTACGTACTGTCCCCGCATGGACTGTTAGTGCACGCTTCCAGACAGTGGAAAGATCTCCCGGAAGGATCTGGAAAGCTTCCACACTCGTGAGATCATTTCCTTTCAAAGATATTATACGCAGAGCAGCAACACACTTAGTCAGGGATATTAATAACTTCTGGGAATGCATTTCTTACTGAGAACTCTCTCCACCAATGTGTGTGTAAAGGTGTCTACTAACATATCTATAGTCACCAATGTGTGTGTAAAGGTGTCTACTAACATATCTATAGTCACCAATGTGTGTGTAAAGGTGTCTACTAACATATCTATAGTCACCAATGTGTGTGTAAAGGTGTCTACTAACATATCTATAGTCACCAATGTGTGTGTAAAGGTGTCTACTAACATATCTATAGTCACCAATGTGTGTGTAAAGGTGTCTACTAACATATCTATAGTCACCAATGTGTGTGTAAAGGTGTCTACTAACATATCTATAGTCACCAATGTGTGTGTAAAGGTGTCTACTAACATATCTATAGTCACCAATGTGTGTGTAAAGGTGTCTACTAACATATCTATAGTCACCAATGTGTGTGTAAAGGTGTCTACTAACATATCTATAGTCACCAATGTGTTTGTAAAGGTGTCTACTAACATATCTATAGTCACCAATGTGTGTGTAAAGGTGTCTACTAACATATCTATAGTCACCAATGTGTGTGTAAAGGTGTCTACTAACATATCTATAGTCACCAATGTGTGTGTAAAGGTGTCTACTAACATATCTATAGTCACCAATGTGTGTGTAAAGGTGTCTACTAACATATCTATAGTCATCAATGTGTGTGTAAAGGTGTCTACTAACATATCTATAGTCACCAATGTGTGTGTAAAGGTGTCTACTAACATATCTATAGTCACCAATGTGTGTGTAAAGGTGTCTACTAACATATCTATAGTCAATGTGTTTGTAAAGGTTTCTACTAACATATCTATAGTCACCAATGTGTTTGTAAAGGTGTCTACTAACATATCTATAGTCACCAATGTGTGTGTAAAGGTGTCTACTAACATATCTATTGTCACCAATGTGTTTGTAAAGGTGTCTACTAACATATCTATAGTCACCAATGTGTGTGTAAAGGTGTCTACTAACATATCTATAGTCACCAATGTGTGTGTAAAGGTGTCTACTAACATATCTATAGTCACCAATGTGTGTGTAAAGGTGTCTACTAACATATCTATAGTCAATGTGTCTGTAAAGGTGTCTACTAACATATCTATAGTCATCAATGTGTGTGTAAAGGTGTCTACTAACATATCTATTGTCACCAATGTGTTTGTAAAGGTGTCTACTAACATATCTATAGTCACCAATGTGTGTGTAAAGGGGTCTACTAACATATCTATAGTCAATGTGTCTGTAAAGGTGTCTACTAACATATCTATAGTCATCAATGTGTCTGTAAAGGTGTCTACTAACATATCTATAGTCATCATTGTGTGTGTGAAGGTGTCTACTAACATATCTATAGTCACCAATGTGTGTGTAAAGGTGTCTACTAACATATCTATAGTCACCAATGTGTGTGTAAAGGTGTCTACTAACATATCTATAGTCACCAATGTGTGTGTAAAGGTGTCTACTAACATATCTATAGTCACCAATGTGTTTGTAAAGGTGTCTACTAACATATCTATAGTCACCAATGTGTTTGTAAAGGTGTCTACTAACATATCTATAGTCACCAATGTGTGTGTAAAGGTGTCTACTAACATATCTATAGTCACCAATGTGTGTGTAAAGGTGTCTACTAACATATCTATAGTCAATGTGTCTGTAAAGGTGTCTACTAACATATCTATAGTCATCAATGTGTGTGTAAAGGTGTCTACTAACATATCTATTGTCACCAATGTGTTTGTAAAGGTGTCTACTAACATATCTATAGTCACCAATGTGTGTGTAAAGGTGTCTACTAACATATCTATAGTCACCAATGTGTTTGTAAAGGTGTCTACTAACATATCTATAGTCAATGTGTTTGTAAAGGTGTCTACTAACATATCTATAGTCAATGTGTTTGTAAAGGTGTCTACTAACATATCTATAGTCAATGTGTTTGTAAAGGTGTCTACTAACATATCTATAGTCACCAATGTGTGTGTAAAGGTGTCTACTAACATATCTATAGTCACCAATGTGTGTGTAAAGGTGTCTACTAACATATCTATAGTCACCAATGTGTGTGTAAAGGTTTCTACTAACATATCTATAGTCACCAATGTGTGTGTAAAGGTGTCTACTAACATATCTATAGTCACCAATGTGTGTGTAAAGGTGTCTACTAACATATCTATAGTCACCAATGTGTTTGTAAAGGTGTCTACTAACATATCTATAGTCACCAATGTGTGTGTAAAGGTGTCTACTAACATATCTATAGTCACCAATGTGTGTGTAAAGGTGTCTACTAACATATCTATAGTCACCAATGTGTGTGTAAAGGTGTCTACTAACATATCTATAGTCACCAATGTGTTTGTAAAGGTGTCTACTAACATATCTATAGTCACCAATGTGTGTGTAAAGGTGTCTACTAACATATCTATAGTCACCAATGTGTGTGTAAAGGTGTCTACTAACATATCTATAGTCACCAATGTGTGTGTAAAGGTGTCTACTAACATATCTATAGTCACCAATGTGTGTGTAAAGGTGTCTACTAACATATCTATAGTCACCAATGTGTGTGTAAAGGTGTCTACTAACATATCTATAGTCACCAATGTGTTTGTAAAGGTGTCTACTAACATATCTATAGTCACCAATGTGTGTGTAAAGGTGTCTACTAACATATCTATAGTCACCAATGTGTTTGTAAAGGTGTCTACTAACATATCTATAGTCACCAATGTGTTTGTAAAGGTGTCTACTAACATATCTATAGTCACCAATGTGTGTAAAGGTGTCTACTAACATATCTATAGTCACCAATGTGTGTGTAAAGGTGTCTACTAACATATCTATAGTCACCAATGTGTGTGTAAAGGTGTCTACTAACATATCTATAGTCACCAATGTGTGTGTAAAGGGGTCTACTAACATATCTATAGTCACCAATGTGTGTGTAAAGGTGTCTACTAACATATCTATAGTCACCAATGTGTGTGTAAAGGTGTCTACTAACATATCTATAGTCACCAATGTGTGTGTAAAGGTGTCTACTAACATATCTATAGTCCCCAATGTGTGTGTAAAGGGGTCTACTAACATATCTATAGTCATCAATGTGTGTGTAAAGGTGTCTACTAACATATCTATAGTCACCAATGTGTGTGTAAAGGTGTCTACTAACATATCTATAGTCATCAATGTGTTTGTAAAGGTGTCTACTAACATATCTATAGTCACCAATGTGTGTGTAAAGGTGTCTACTAACATATCTATAGTCACCAATGTGTTTGTAAAGGTGTCTACTAACATATCTATAGTCACCAATGTGTGTAAAGGTGTCTACTAACATATCTATAGTCACCAATGTGTGTGTAAAGGTGTCTACTAACATATCTATAGTCACCAATGTGTGTGTAAAGGTGTCTACTAACATATCTATAGTCATCAATGTGTTTGTAAAGGTGTCTACTAACATATCTATAGTCACCAATGTGTGTGTAAAGGTGTCTACTAACATATCTATAGTCATCAATGTGTTTGTAAAGGTGTCTACTAACATATCTATAGTCATCAATGTGTGTGTAAAGGTGTCTACTAACATATCTATAGTCACCAATGTGTGTGTAAAGGTGTCTACTAACATATCTATAGTCATCAATGTGTTTGTAAAGGTGTCTACTAACATATCTATAGTCACCAATGTGTGTGTAAAGGTGTCTACTAACATATCTATAGTCATCAATGTGTTTGTAAAGGTGTCTACTAACATATCTATAGTCACCAATGTGTGTGTAAAGGTGTCTACTAACATATCTATAGTCACCAATGTGTGTGTAAAGGTGTCTACTAACATATCTATAGTCATCAATGTGTTTGTAAAGGTGTCTACTATAACATTGGTCAATATTCAGCCACCCTAGGGGAATTTTTGACAGCTGCTGAAAGTTGCGGTTCCATCAACAACCAGCAAAATGTTGTACATTTCATTATACGTTTCAAACTAGGGGGGTTTTTGTCATCCTGAACCCATTCCAAGCATTAGTTTTGCACAAAAAATCACACCTGTGTGAACTGAGTGTTGCAACTCCCCTCTCTCTCTCTCTCCCCTCCTCTCTCCCTCTCTCTCTCTCTCTCATTAGCAGGCATGAACAGTGCAGCACTGTCTGTCTCTCTCTCTCTGTTTCTGGCACAACAGCGCCCCTACTGGTACTCAGATAATACAGGTGAACACGGACATTGCTGTTCCTTGGAGTGGTTGCACCACTCAAAAGAAAAACACTCCTTGGGCTAAATGTGTGTGTGTGTGTGTGTGTGTGTGTGTGTGTGTGTGTGTGTGTGTGTGTGTGTGTGTGCGTGTGTAATGCACAATCTATGTAAGGCACTTTATATATGTGCCATTTTCCATTTACGTTATAGCTACACCATAGACTGTAAAGAATATGGACAAAGCGTTCCCCGGGTCTAACATGAACGTAAAATGAAGCCTGTCAGTCCTTCCTTGTGTACATCGCCATCTTTCTAGATCCGTTTGGGCCCAGCTGGCCCATTGGCTGGCCCAGACAACGAGGCGGGACTTCCCCCCCTTCTTCTCCGTTGGTTTTTATTTTGACTCGAGTGGGAGGGGGAATCCCGATCATAGACTGTAACGGTAGCCACGCCCCTCAGAACATACGCGACTTTATGGTCATTTTTTTTTAAATGAATGGGACCATAATTTTCCAAAAAGAATATTATGACATTAGAAATGAGACTTTAAACTATAGTGACTGGAAGCAGAGAGTATTCATGACCATGTTTATTAAGGTAATACAGTCTAGGTGAAGTTGGGCCCAAATACATGGACTTCTATGGAGATATGGGTTTTTTTTTGGTCCAATGGCAGACAGCGCCACAACAGGCCATTATATGAACTTTCAGGAAGTCCCGATTTCCTCAGTGGCTTCACAGAATATGTGTCTGACTGCCTCCCCTGGGCTACACGTAGCGGTCTATCTCTGCTATGAGCACGTGACCGGTGCTGAGACATGTTGTATTATTAGCCTCATTCCAGTTCAACACAAACGCATCACAAAGTGACATCACCTGCCATTAGGCGGCTAAATATTTGCTTCCATGTTTGTCCGTTTCCAGCTAAACAAGCGCATATGCAAATAGAATCAGTCATCTGTGTATAAATACAAATTTGGCAATGTGCCCTTTTTGAGAGAAGAAAAAAAGCTAGGGCGGGAACCCCCTTTTGGTGTTAGCATCATGTTATGCTTTAGCTATTGAAAAATAGCAGATCTACAAGCTCGTAGCGCGCCACCGAGTGGCGCGCTACGAGCTTGTAGGTCTGCTGTTTTTTGAAAAACAAACAAAAAAGAACGACTGACATTTAGAAACATAGCTTTTTCAGAAAACTGGATGGATGTAGAAGAACATTCATAGAATCTGATCTCAGGTCAGAATGGGTTATTAAGGCAACCGGCAGGTTCCACGTGCTATATAGGTGCCCTTTTTTTTCCACTTGAGCCCAGCCTGCCCCTCTAAATGTGCACGCCACTGGTACTCTGTGTATAAAGATATGATATGCAAATAGAATCAGTCATCTGTATAAAATGACGTTATATATATATATAACCACATTGATAGTATTATATGTTTACTGTATGTATGTACAGTACATACATGTATACTGGCAAAAACATGATCATTGATTGATTGAATTGTTCGTTACTTCATTGGACAGAAATGTCGAAAACAAATCACACCTGTGTGAAGTGAGGGGCTCTCTTATCATCGCACATCCTCTCATGTGTGTTACGCAACGTTGGGACAACAACACTCAGAAGCTGTTTTAATAATAAAAACACTTTTTTATTGGGACCTTTGGGTAGACATTTCTCTGATGCAGAGCTGAAAGGCCCCGTGCGTGCGTGCGTGCGTGCGTGCGTGCCTTTGCATGAATGGAAAACATAATTGATAAGTAAACACAGACAGAGTGATGCAACACACACAGGGCTCAGGAATCCCCCGAATCACCAGTACAGCATACTAGTAAGACGCGCAAACGCGGGAAGCGAACGCAGCTGAGACCCTGCAGATCATGTCTGTCTGTCTGTCTGTCTGTCTGTCTGTCTGTCTGTCTGTCTGTCTGTGTGTCTGTCCCGCTGTTACTGTATATGTGGACCTGGCCCCTTTTGTGCCCATATATGGAGCTGAGTGGACCTGGCCCCTTTTGTGCCCATATATGGAGCTGAGTGATTGCTGATGCAACACACTCCATATTTGGATAGCGGGACAGACACACACACAGACACACACACACACAGACAGACATGATCTGCTAGGTCTCATAGTAAGTGCTCACTGCGTTTGCAATCAAACACTCCCTGGATGAATCACCAGTACAGCATATCAAACACTCCCTGGATGAATCACCAGTACAGCATATCAAACACTCCCTGGATGAATCACCAGTACAGCATATCAAACACTCCCTGGATGAATCACCAGTACAGCATATCAAACACTCCCTGGATGCCAACGATTAAACTCTGCCCCAAATTTGGAGGCCGACTTTTGTAACACAGAATCTGGATATTATTCCTCTAGATTCTGTCCAAAGATCCCGCAAGTCGTTACACTGTATCCCTACAGTCACGTGTTCAAGACGGATCAAGTCGTTACACTGTATCTCTACAGTCACGTGTTCAAGACGGATCAAGTCGTTACACTGTATCTCTACAGTCACGTGTTCAAGACGGATCAAGTCGTTACACTGTATCTCTACAGTCACGTGTTCAAGACGGATCAAGTCGTTACACTGTATCTCTACAGTCACGTGTTCCAGACGGATCAAGTCGTTACACTGTATCTCTACAGTCACGTGTTCAAGACGGATCAAGTCGTTACACTGTATCTCTACAGTCACGTGTTCAAGACGGATCAAGTCGTTACACTGTATCTCTACAGTCACGTGTTCAAGACGGATCAAGTCGTTACACTGTATCTCTACAGTCATGTGTTCAAGACGGATCAAGTCGTTACACTGTATCTCTACAGTCACGTGTTCAAGACGGATCAAGTCGTTACACTGTATCTCTACAGTCACGTGTTCAAGACGGATCAAGTCGTTACACTGTATCTCTACAGTCACGTGTTCAAGACGGATCAAGTCGTTACACTGTATCTCTACAGTCATGTGTTCAAGACGGATCAAGTCGTTACACTGTATCTCTACAGTCACGTGTTCCAGACGGATCAAGTCGTTACACTGTATCCCTACAGTCACGTGTTCAAGACGGATCAAGTCGTTACACTGTATCTCTACAGTCACGTGTTCAAGACGGATCCGTCCCATATTTCAGATTCCGTCCTGATCGGCTAACGTTGCGGCTTTCAAAGTTTGCAGGATTGGCCCGTTTTGAACAAAAAGCCTAACAAATCACGAACGCAAGCGTGCAATTTATGTGAAATCTTTCACAGACTTTCCTACTTAGGCCGAGGGAATATATATCCCACCCTTTTCACATTGGCCTGATATAGCGCCACCAACAGGTGGATCTTTGCAAAACACACGTTTTTGGAACAAAATGCCTCAAATCATCCATTCGCCAAGGCGTGAGAAGAAATGCCACCCTTTTCACATTGGCCTCCATCAGGGTTCCCCAATTATTTTTCCTCAAGGGCTGGAATTTGCGCGATGGCAGTCTCTCAGTCAAATCTGGTCACAAATGCTATCTAAGTCTACATAAAGTGCTATCTAAGGGGGGCGGGGTAAGTGCTACGGGGCCATGGTGGAGTCTGAAAAGGTGTGTTTTCAGACTACGGCGGAAGATTGGGAGTGAGGCTGCAGTTCAGGAACATTCTTTATATAGCGTATAACTGTTTATCTGTTAAATAAAATAATGACCTCATGTGTTTGTTACTCAGTCAGCATGTTTGTTGCAACACAAGACCAACCACTGTGGACCGCTAGGCTCCATGTGTGTCTATGTGGACCGCTAGGCTACATGTGTGTCTATGTCTATTGCAGTGTTGTTTTCGTCGACTAAAACTATGACGAAAAATGTTTGTCGACTATATATTTTTTTCCACTGACGAAAACTAAATGGAAACTAAATGAAAACTATAGGCTACGTACATGTATATGATGACTAAAACTGTGACTAAATATACTGTCGATTTTGTCAACAAATAAAAACTACATAGACTAAAATGTTAGGAAGGGACTATAGTGGACAAGAGATCCAGTATAAGTCATTTTACACTTGGTTGCGTGCTGAAAATAGCCGATCTACAAGCCCACAACGCGTCGCAGCGCGACACTATTTCTCAGAACTCACATTGAAAAAAGTAAAAAAAATAAAATAAAAAAAAAAGCCAGTGAGAAAGACCCGATTTCTGCTCCCACACATTTTCCATAATGACCAGGCCAGCCAGGCACACCACAGGCTTTCTGCAGCTGTGCGTGTGTGTGTGTGTGTGTGTGTGCCAGAGTGTGTGAAGACCGGCCAGATCCTGCAGTGCAGTGGCGTGTGCGTGTGCGTGTTTGTGTGTGCGTGTGCGTGTGCATGTGCATGTGCGTGTGCGTGTGTGTGTGTGTGTGGTGTGTGCGCGCGCGCGCACGTGCGGAGTAGTGGCAAGTACGTAAGCAGAGGAACATGGAGGTATTTTCACTTAGCTTGCAGAGTTAGTTCAGTCAGATATACTCGAGGGGTTAATACAGTACATGCATTACTATTGTGGGTGTATACAGTGTTATGTAAGACCCCGAGTGGAATAGTAATTTTACACTGTGCAAAGAAAAACATGGAATACGGATGTGTTGTATTTACAGGAAACTCCCGTTAAACTTTCCAACAAACTCTGGTAAACTCCCGAGTTGTACCATCACACCTGTATCATTACCGTATATTACTGTATATTACTGTATATATATATGCCCGCTAAACTTCAGGCAAATCTAGTGCCCATAGTTGCACCATTAACTCCTCTTTTCACTCAGTGATAAGAGAGTGGCGACACTAGCGTTGACTCCCCCATTGTAAGTTTTGTAACAATGGAATGCGGAAGTGCTCATTCTATCTCAATGGGATAGTTCCAATGTGTGGAACTATAGCCCATAGGCACCCCGCTTTGTCTCAATGGGATAGTTCCAATGTTTGGAACTATAGCCCATAGGCACCCCACTTTGTCTCAATGGGATAGTTCCAATGTGTGGAACTATAGCCCATAGGCACCCCGCTTTGTCTCAATGGGATAGTTCCAATGTGTGGAACTATAGCCCATAGGCACCCCGCTTTGTCTCAATGGGGTAGTTCCAATGTGTGGAACTATAGCCCATAGGCACCCCACTTTGTCTCAATGGGATAGTTCCAATGTGTGGAACTATAGCCCATAGCACCCCGCTTTGTCTCAATGGGATAGTTCCAATGTTTGGAACTATAGCCCATAGGCACCCCGCTTTGTCTCAATGGGATAGTTCCAATGTGTGGAACTATAGCCCATAGCACCCCGCTTTGTCTCAATGGGATAGTTCCAATGTGTGGAACTATAGCCCATAGCACCCCGCTTTGTCTCAATGGGATAGTTCCAATGTGTGGAACTATAGCCCATAGGCACCCCCCGCTTTGTCTCAATGGGATAGTTCCAATGTGTGGAACTATAGCCCATAGCACCCCGCTTTGTCTCAATGTGATAGTTCCAATGTGTGGAACTATAGCCCATAGGCACCCCGCTTTGTCTCAATGGGATAGTTCCAATGTGTGGAACTATAGCCCATAGCACCCTGCTTTGTCTCAATGTGATAGTTCCAATGTGTGGAACTACAGCCCATAGGCACCCCGCTTTGTCTCAATGTGATAGTTCCAATGTGTGGAACTATAGCCCATAGGCACCCCGCTTTGTCTCAATGGGATAGTTCCAATGTTTGGAACTATAGCCCATAGGCACCCCGCTTTGTCTCAATGGGATAGTTCCAATGTGTGGAACTCTAGCCCATAGGCACCCCGCTTTGTCTCAATGGGATAGTTCCAATGTGTGGAACTCTAGCCCATAGGCACCCCGCTTTGTCTCAATGGGATAGTTCCAATGTGTGGAACTATAGCCCATATAGGGACCCGCTTTGTCTCAATGGGATAGTTCCAATGTTTGGAACTATAGCCCATAGGCACCCCTCTTTGTCTCAATGGGATAGTTCCAATGTTTGGAACTATAGCCCATAGGCACCCCTCTTTGTCTCAATGGGATAGTTCCAATGTGTGGAACTATAGCCCAGACTAGGCACCCCGCTTTGTCTCAATGGGATAGTTCCAATGTGTGGAACTATAGCCCATAGGCACCCCGCTTTGTCTCAATGGGATAGTTCCAATGTTTGGAACTATAGCCCATAGGCAACCCGCTTTGTCTCAATGGGATAGTTCCAATGTTTGGAACTATAGCCCATAGGCACCCCTCTTTGTCTCAATGGGATAGTTCCAATGTTTGGAACTATAGCCCATAGGCACCCCCCGCTTTGTCTCAATGGGATAGTTCCAATGTTTGGAACAATAGCCCATAGGCAACCCGCTTTGTCTCAATGGGATAGTTCCAATGTGTGGAACTATAGCCCACAGCACCCCACTTTGTCTCAATGGGATAGTTCCGATGTGTGGAACTATAGCCCATAGGCACCCGCTTTGTTTTGGCGAGATCAAACACAGCAAACCAAACACATGAACGCGCTGGCCGTTGACTATATCATTGCACGCGTTCAGCGTTCACGTGTCTCCATGAAGGTGTGCAGTGATAGTCAACGGACCAGCGCGTTCATGTGTTTGGCCCCAGCGCTGCAACACGAAATTCGGCCATTTCGCGTCAGGGTTTCCTCCGGGTGCCGTCTCTAATAACATAAACTCTTTAAGTGCAGGACATGGGCGATGATGACGCTGCCGCCCAAAGGGCTCAGCAGCCCAGCTGTGTCAGTCTTCAAGTCCATATTAGTTCATGTTTATATCATACACACGCGCGCCGTGACAAACTAAAACACTCTGCACTGTGTCTGTCTGCACAATACAAGCTCTACTGTATACAGTAACACTCGAACCGTGTCATATCAAACATTATGATGATAGGACGACACTTTCCTCGCACTCACTCAGCCACAGATACAACTATTAGTGCCAGAACTCACCAGTGGGTGTTCAAATGATTATACCAGCTATGTCTCCAGCATATCAAATGATTATACCAGCTATGTCTCCAGCATATCAAATGATTATACCAGCTATGTCTCCAGCATATCAAATGATTATACCAGCTATGTCTCCAGCATATCAAATGATTATACCAGCTATGTCTCCAGCATATCAAATGATTATACCAGCTATGTCTCCAGCATATCAAATGATTATACCAGCTATGTCTCCAGCATATCAAATGATTATACCAGCTAGGCTGAGAGAGAGAGAGAGAGAGAGAGGAATTAGCAAGTTTTGCACGAAAAACACCCATTGGGCTAAAAACGGCCAAAGCCGTCATCACAAATGTGATGAGGTCAGCACATTTGGGCACATTTTAGCAAGTGCAGGCCTCTCATTCTGTGGACCTTAGTGACCAGAGCAGACCTCTCATTCTGTGGACCTTAGTGACCAGAGCAGACCTCTCATTCTGTGGACCTTAATGACCAGAGCAGACCTCTCATTCTGTGGACCTTAATGACCAGAGCAGACCTCTCATTCTGTGGACCTTAGTGACCAGAGCAGACCTCTCATTCTGTGGACCTTAATGACCAGAGCAGACCTCTCATTCTGTGGACCTTAATGACCAGAGCAGACCTCTCATTCTGTGGACCTTAGTGACCAGAGCAGACCTCTCATTCTGTGGACCTTAGTGACCAGAGCAGACCTCTCATTCTGTGGACCTTAATGACCAGAGCAGACCTCTCATTCTGTGGACCTTAATGACCAGAGCAGACCTCTCATTCTGTGGACCTTAGTGAACAGAGCAGACCTCTCATTCTGTGGACCTTAGTGACCAGAGCAGACCTCTCATTCTGTGGACCTTAGTGACCAGAGCAGACCTCTCATTCTGTGGACCTTAATGACCAGAGCAGACCTCTCATTCTGTGGACCTTAATGACCAGAGCAGACCTCTCATTCTGTGGACCTTAGTGACCAGAGCAGACCTCTCATTCTTTGGACCTTAGTGACCAGAGCAGACCTCTCATTCTGTGGACCTTAGTGACCAGAGCAGACCTCTCATTCTGTGGACCTTAATGACCAGAGCAGACCTCTCATTCTGTGGACCTTAATGACCAGAGCAGACCTCTCATTCTGTGGACCTTAGTGACCAGAGCAGACCTCTCATTCTGTGGACCTTAATGACCAGAGCAGACCTCTCATTCTGTGGACCTTAATGACCAGAGCAGACCTCTCATTCTGTGGACCTTAGTGACCAGAGCAGACCTCTCATTCTGTGGACCTTAGTGACCAGAGCAGACCTCTCATTCTGTGGACCTTAATGACCAGAGCAGACCTCTCATTCTGTGGACCTTAATGACCAGAGCAGACCTCTCATTCTGTGGACCTTAGTGACCAGAGCAGACCTCTCATTCTGTGGACCTTAGTGACCAGAGCAGACCTCTCATTCTGTGGACCTTAGTGACCAGAGCAGACCTCTCATTCTGTGGACCTTAATGACCAGAGCAGACCTCTCATTCTGTGGACCTTAATGACCAGAGCAGACCTCTCATTCCGTGGACCTTAATGACCAGAGCAGACCTCTCATTCTGTGGACCGTAATGACCAGAGCAGACCTCTCATTCCGTGGACCTTAATGACCAGAGCAGACCTCTCATTCTGTGGACCTTAGTGACCAGAGCAGACCTCTCATTCTGTGGACCTTAATGACCAGAGCAGACCTCTCATTCTGTGGACCGTAATGACCAGAGCAGACCTCTCATTCTGTGGACCTTAATGACCAGAGCAGACCTCTCATTCTGTGGACCTTAATGACCAGAGCAGACCTCTCATTCTGTGGACCTTAGTGACCAGAGCAGACCTCTCATTCTGTGGACCTTAATGACCGGAGCAGACCTCTCATTCTGTGGACCTTAGTGACCAGAGCAGACCTCTCATTCTGTGGACCTTAGTGACCAGAGCAGACCTCTCATTCTGTGGACCTTAGTGACCAGAACAGACCTCTCATTCTGTGGACCTTAATGACCGGAGCAGACCTCTCATTCTGTGGACCTTAATGACCGGAGCAGACCTCTCATTCTGTGGACCTTAGTGACCAGAACAGACCTCTCATTCTGTGGACCTTAATGACCGGAGCAGACCTCTCATTCTGTGGACCTTAGTGACCAGAACAGACCTCTCATTCTGTGGACCTTAGTGACCAGAGCAGACCTCTCATTCTGTGGACCTTAATGACCGGAGCAGACCTCTCATTCTGTGGACCTTAGTGACCAGAGCAGACCTCTCATTCTGTGGACCTTAATGACCGGAGCAGACCTCTCATTCTGTGGACCTTAGTGACCAGAACAGACCTCTCATTCTGTGGACCTTAGTGACCAGAGCAGACCTCTCATTCTGTGGACCTCTAGGTCCTCAATAATAATCATAAAAATGGCACAATTATTTTCTACTCGGTCTGTGTCTCATAGGAGGGCTGTGGGCAGTTCAGATACCCGTCCACCAGTGACATCATCGTTGGGGAATACAAGCTAATAGAAACGGCAGGCTTTCTAGCCCTGAAAAGTTGCAATGCGAAAATGGAAGCCATCGTTCTCACGGTAATACAAATCTAAACATTGTTGTAAAAGAAAATCTTGTTTAAAAGATAATCTGCCTAATGATGCCCTCCTATCATGAGACACGGACTGAGTAGAAAAATGTTATCATGATTATTAGTGAGGACCTATTATATGACGATAGGTTGAGAAGTGGTGAAGTGGTCCTTTAACAAAGAGAGACCATGTATGGTGCGTGTCTGTCTTCCCATGCAGTGTTTCCGCTCCATTGCACTTTATAATCCTCAACATTTCTCCTTTAATTACATTGATGTGGCGTGTGGCCTAATGATGTCATTGTGTCATGATGTCGTAGGAAAACAATATATTATAATAATGCAAACCTAAGAGCTTTGCGCAAAGCTTTAAAGCACTCACACATTAAAACTCTTTCAGCGCCACCTGGTGGTCACCAGTTTAGGCTTTGGTTGCCATTTCGCCCCATCATACAAAAATAAAGAATTTGTAATTATATTATGCGTGTAATGTGCATGTCATCACCTGTACACCAGATTAGAGGAATTTTCAAAATATAGATTATAAAAAAAAAATATTATTCTTTTTTTTTTTCTTCAAAAGAACACGTCTGGTCGACCGTGGCATCCGGTCCATAATTGGCAATAGACTTTTTCATGTCAAGGACCCCCAAATTGACACTTAATTAGCCCCGTGGACCCCCATTTGTAAAACTATGCCAGGGACCCCCATAAGAGAAGATTTTACAGCTCTAGCAGTGATTCTCAACCCGTTTAATGTCAAGGACCCCCAGTTTGACATGCATTATTCTACGGACCCCCCATTTAATGGCATTTATATCTCTGGGACCCCCAATTTATATTAAATAAAATCAAATAATGTTATTTTAACTAACGGGTGCATTTGGTTCCATTTGTACACTCTCAGAGTTACAGACCCATAAGGGTCCATTTGGTTCCAAACTATATCAATTAGCTGGGGACCCCCTGGAACTCCCTCAAGGACCCCTGGGGGTCCCCGGACCCCACTTTGGGAACCACTGATATAGAGTTTTAAAACAAAGGAAACCCAAAACCAAAAGGACATTTGAATACAAAAAAAAGGAAGCTTATATATACCTACGAAAAAGATTGTTTTTTATTTTGATTGATTGAATTCTACTGTGTATTAGAATCCACATGTACATATTTGTAAACAAACATTTGTATTGTTTGTATTGTTTTGTATTGTCCAACTCGGATCGTGACAAATCATGACAATGAAACACAATGTTTTGGGGGCCGATCAAATCATTGGATAGAAGAAAAGAAAGTCAGGAGAAAACACTATTTATTTTGTCTTTCGTCTTATAAATTATTTGATCGGCCCCAAAACATTGTGTTTCATTGTCATGATTTGTCACGATCCGAGTTGGCTTTGTCCGCGGCGTATAACCGTCTTTAAATAAATTAAATAAGAAGTGCCGATGGGAGAATGCATTGGGGGTTTCATTTCCTGGGCCACTCGTTTTTTCTGAAAGGGGGCGGGACTGCGGCGCTCTGTACCGCTGATCCACCCGCCACCGTGTATAGGTTGTAAGACAGAGATCCGTCAGTAGCTGTGAGGACTGTGGTGTAAAAAAGGACCTGAACCACATGTGAGTTAAAAGCCCCCGTTAAAAACACCAGCTCCTCCTTTTGACCTCTGACCTTTGACCTCACCCCCCCCCCCCCCCCCCCCCCCCCGCCTACGCATTTTCGTGTCCTTCGCAGACGATGAGGCTGGCGGAACCTCTTTGATCCGTGGGAGCAAGAATGTGTTTAAAATACGCGTGTACGCGTGTAAGCGCGCACGTATACGCACGCGCGCACACACGGACGCGCACACGCACGCACGCACGCGTGTTTAACTTGAAACATTGTCAGCCGATCAAACCGTCTTGATTTATCATTCCTCAACAAATATGAATATAAGTTTATGAGCCATGTTAATGGATCCTCTCCAGTCAGGAAAAGTAACTACATTTTACTGTACAAGTACTGTAACTTTGAGGTATTTGTATACTTAATTGCGAACCAGTGAGCACTTACTATGAGACCTAGCAGATCATGTCTGTCTGTGTGTGTCTGTCTGTCTGTCTGTGTGTGTGTGTGTGCGTGTGCGTGTGTGTGTGTGTGTGTCTGTCTGTCTGTCTGTCTGTCTGTCTGTCTGTCTGTCTGTCCCGCTATCCAAATATGGAGTGTGTTGCATCAGCAATCACTCAGCTCCATATATGGGCACAAAAGGGGCCAGGTCCACTCAGCTCCATATATGGGCACAAAAGGGGCCAGGTCCACTCAGCTCCATATATGGGCACAAAAGGGGCCAGGTCCACTCGGCTCCATATATGGGCACAAAAGGGGCCAGGTCCACTCAGCTCCATATATGGGCACAAAAGGGGCCAGGTCCACTCTGCTCCATATATGGGCACAAAAGGGGCCAGGTCCACTCGGCTCCATATATGGGCACAAAAGGGCCAGGTCCACTCGGCTCCATATATGGGCACAAAAGGGGCACCATATAAGGAGTCCCCAAAGCAGCTATACGTCCAAAACCCAAATATGTACGAGCTGCGTTCGCTTCCCGCGTTCGCGCGTCTTACTCGTTTAGTCTCGTGTTTTCCAAATTCCCAGAATACTTTTATTCCTACTATTTTAGTTTTAGTCGCATGGAGTCTCCTTGAATAGTTTTAATTTAGTTTTATAGTCACCTTTTAGTCACCTGGAATGTTTTGGTGTTTGTTCGTCGACTCTAGTTTGAGGGCTCTAATTTTCGTTTTTTAGTCGACTGAATCTACAGTTGATTTAGTCGACTAAAATGTATTTCGGCGGGGCCTTGATGCCGTCGTAATGACTGTTTTTTACACTAGCTGAAAATAGCCGATCTACAAGCCCGTTGTGGGCTTGTAGATCGGCTATTTTCAGCAGCCAGCCCCAAGTGTACAATGTCTTATCAAGACCCACTTCTACAACATTGCTTTTAATTGATCTTTTATTTGTTGTTATTCATGTCCTCACTGTATTGCGTTACTGCTGGTTTTTTTAATGTCGTTGCCTTGCTTTTCTTTTTTATTCTCCATTTTTCTGTAAAGCACTTTGAGCTGCATTTCATGTCATGAAAGGTGCTATACAAATAAAGTTTTATTATTATTATTATTATTATTATTATTATTATTATTATTATTATTATCTACTATAGTCCGTTCCTAACATTTTATTCTAGTTTTTATTTGTTGACGAAATAGTCAGTGTATTTAGTCTTAGTTTTAGTCACCATAGCTTAGGTTTTATGTATTTTTTATCAGTGGAAAAAGGTAGTACCTCGTGGTTGTCTTGTCTTTTTCCATCTGAAGCGTTTTCTAAATATGAATTTAGGCATAATTATACCATCTCTGCCTGTTACTTTTCGCTCAAACTCCCTTTATTTATTTCTTTCTTTCTTTTTTTTAACTTTAACTTTTTTGTAAAAAAAACACTGTGTGGAGAACATTTTTGGGTTAGCTTTGGGTCAACTAATAATAATAATAATTTCACTATCATAATTATTATTTGTAATTATTACAACTACAATGAGTTGGCTGCCATTGTCGGTTTAAAACGTACTTACGTCTGTAAAACCAATGCCCTTTTACCCGTCTGTAAAACAACTGCCCCTTTTACCCTGTCTGTAAAACAACTGCCCTCTCCAGAACAGAACACGAATGCAGCGTTTGCTACATGGTGAAAGAACTGCAGCATGCCCCTCCTTTCCTTCCCCATGGCATACCCCCATGTGGCCTTTTCTGAAACCAGTCCCTTGTCTTGAAGTGCTGCCTCTCGGGAGCTCGGTTCCCTCCTGCATTATGTGCAAATTCAAAACAGGTGTGTGTGTGTGTGTGTGTGTGTGTGTGTGTGTGTGTGTGTGTGTGTGTGTGTGTGTGTGTGTGTGTGTGTGTGTGTGTGTGTGTGTGTGTGTGTGTGTGTGTGTGTGTGTGTGTGTGTGTGTGTGTGTGTGTGTGTGTGTGTGTATACGCACGCATGGGCATGTTGAGTGATATCTAACGAGCACTCCCAAACAGGCAACACTTGGAAAAATAATCACCTACAAGCCAAGGACAGAGAGTAGCTCATAACAAACATGTCTACGGTGGATTTCCATGAAACAAACACTTTGAGGATATAGAAAGATGATAATTCAAGCCTTTCGTAACAGCTGCAATGTTGGTGAGTCTGACTAGACGTTGTGCAATACAATCAGATTAGGACTTTTCTGTCTGTGTGGGAAGTTGCAGCCACTTGTTAGCACCTTGCCATTAACTTATATTAAGATGGCCGTGGTCTGCATTTTGGTCCATTGTGTACAGACTTAAGTAATGCACGGGTCCAGTTGGTTGGTTTCATTATACACTTTAAACCTCGAATAAGTTTTGGTTATACCAACTCCATCATTTAGCTGCTGGGGGACCCCCTGAAGGTCCACTGGTGGTCCCCGGACCACCGGTTGTTGTTGAAAACCACTGCGCTAGATCGGAGTTTATAGCCCCTTATTGCGATGCTTTTGTTTCTTTCAATGGCGGTCCTCGTTTGGTCGTCATGCAGTGATTGACATCAGCTGGGGGATAATTAACTGGTTCTGACTGTCTGGAACTACAGGAAACATGGGGGCTGTAGTCCATTGTATAGTCCAGGAAGGAAGAAGTGACGTTCTTTAGGATGATGTGTCAGTGTCACATGACACACTCCAGCATAAACATGATTAAAATAGGGTTTGGGTGCAACATTGGCAAAGTTGCCTTTTACATTCTGGGCGGTGACCCCTGTTGGTGTTGTATATTAAGCATTATGTTATGCTTTATCTATATTGAAAAATAGCAGATCTACAAGCTCATAGCGCGGCACTCGGTGTGATGGTCCGTGGGTCGGCGGTTCGAATCCCGGCTCCTCCTGTCTACATGTCGAAGTGTCCTTGGGCAAAGACACTGAACCCCTAATTGCTCCCGATGTGCTGGTCGGTGCCTTGCATGGCTTCCGCCGCAATCGGTGTATGAATGTGTGTGTGAATGGGTGAATGTAATGCACAATCCATGTGAAGCGCCTTGGATAAAGGGCGCTATATAAATGCACCATTTACCATTTTAAGCAAGCAATATGCAACACTCAAAAGTGCATACAGTACTAGAGCAATGTCGTTGTGGACACGGTTAATTCCACAGAATTGATGATATGGCCGTAACTAAAGCCCAGCAGCATTCCTCCTCCTGGTGTGAAACGGGAAGTTTACAATATGAGTCATTGTGAAAAAGTGACGCCTTGCAATGCAATGATTATAGTGTGACTGGATTAGCTGGAGCTGACCTCATGTTCACTGTAGGCCCTACTACAGTGTATGGGTGACCGGATGCCCCGCTTTGCCAAGACTTTTCAGGCGTCCCACAAATTGAGACCCTGTCTGTCCCACATTGTGACTGACAGGCAATCAGTGTTCACATTGAGACCCTGTCTGTCCCACATTGTGACTGACAGGCATCAGTGTTCACATTGAGACCCTGTCTGTCCCACATTGTGACTGACAGGCATCAGTGTTCAAACTGAGACCCTGTCCCACATTGTGACTGACAGGCATCAGTGTTCAAACTGAGACCCTGTCCCACATTGTGACTGACAGGCATCAGTGTTCAAACTGAGACCCTGTCTGTCCCACATTGTGACTGACAGGCAATCAGTGTTCACATTGAGACCCTGTCTGTCCCACATTGTGACTGACAGACATCAGTGTTCACATTGAGACCCTGTCTGTCCCACATTGTGACTGACAGGCATCAGTGTTCACATTGAGACCCTGTCTGTCCCACATTGTGACTGACAGGCATCAGTGTTCACATTGAGACCCTGTCTGTCCCACATTGTGACTGACAGACATCAGTGTTCACATTGAGACCCTGTCTGTCCCACATTATGACTGACAGGCATCAGTGTTCTCACATTGAGACCCTGTCTGTCCCACATTGTGACTGACAGACATCAGTGTTCACATTGAGACCCTGTCTGTCCCACATTGTGACTGACAGACATCAGTGTTCACATTGAGACCCTGTCTGTCCCACATTGTGACTGACAGGCATCAGTGTTCACATTGAGACCCTGTCTGTCCCACATTGTGACTGACAGGCATCAGTGTTCTCACATTGAGACCCTGTCTGTCCCACATTGTGACTGACAGGCAATCAGTGCGACGCGTTGTGAGCTTGTAGGTCTGCTATTTTTGAATGTGTGGTGCAAATCTTTGAATACATATTCTTTCAGAGCGAACTTTTTTAACTCTTGCGGCCCAAATACAGAAATGTTTTGGGGTTCTTCTTGACATGAAATATTGATCACCACTGATGTATGGAAAGATTGGTATTTCAGGAAACTGTCATAATTTAGAGGAACGTGTGCTGCAAAGTGTCTCTGGCATTGAACCCCTACCATGAAATGTTCTATGAGCAGGGCCTGACTGTTAACAAGTTATTGAGCTTAGTCCAGTTACCCTGCAGGGTAAACATATAGTACTACCTTTCCTTTCCTTTCCTTTCTGAGCACACATTGGCATGATGACACATTTGGTATGGTATGAAGGCCTGGTGGATGGTATGAAGGCATGGTGGATGGTATGAAGGCATGGTGGATGGTATGAAGGCATGGTGGATGGTATGAAGGCATGGTGGATGGTATGAAGGCATGGTGGATGGTATGAAGGCATGGTGGATGGTATGAAGGCATGGTGGATGGTATGAAGGCATGGTGGATGGTATGGAGGCATGGTGGATGGTATGGAGGCATGGTGGATGGTATGAAGGCATGGTGGATGGTATGAAGGCATGGTGGATGGTATGAAGGCATGGTGGATGGTATGAAGGCATGGTGGATGGTATGAAGGCATGGTGGATGGTATGAAGGCATGGTGGATGTATGAAGGCATGGTGGATGGTATGAAGGCATGGTGGATGGTATGAAGGCATGGTGGATGGTATGAAGGCATGGTGGATGGTATGAAGGCATGGTGGATGGTATGAAGGCATGGTGGATGGTATGAAGGCATGGTGGATGGTATGAAGGCATGGTGGATGTATGAAGGCATGGTGGATGGTATGAAGGCATAGTGGATGCCAAAAGCCTCCCAGCTTCTGTGTGTCAGCGCTCTCATTTCCTCTACTTAATGCAGCGGTGGCCGAACGGTTTGCGGAGCGGTCCTGATATCGGAAGGTCGCTATAGTTCGTATCCCCGGACCGGCACGTTAAAATGACCACCGCTGAAGTGCCCTTTGAGCAAGGCATTGAACCCCTACCATGAAATGTTCTATGAGCAGGGCCTGGCTGTAAACAAGTTCTTGAGCTTAGTCCAGTTACCCTGCAGGGTAAACATAGTACCTTTCCTTTCCTTAGTCCAGTTACCCTGCAGGTAAACATAATACCTTTCCTTTCCTTAGTCCAGTTACCCTGGGTAAACATAGTACCTTTCCTTAGTCCAGTTACCCTGGGTAAACATAGTACCTTTCCTTTCCTTAGTCCAGTTACCCTGGGTAAACATAGTACCTTTCCTTTCCTTTGTCCAGTTACCCTGGGTAAACATAGTACCTTTCCTTTCCTTAGTCCAGTTACCCTGGGTAAACATAGTACCTTTCCTTTCCTTAGTCCAGTTACCCTGGGTAAACATAGTACCTTTCCTTTCCTTAGTCCAGTTACCCTGCAGGTAAACATAGTACCTTTCCTTTCCTTAGTCCAGTTACCCTGGGTAAACATAGTAACTTTCCTTTCCTTAGTCCAGTTACCCTGCAGGTAAACATAGTACCTTTCCTTTCCTTAGTCCAGTTACCCTGGGTAAACATAGTACCTTTCCTTTCCTTAGTCCAGTTACCCTGGGTAAACATAGTACCTTTCCTTTCCTTAGTCCAGTTACCCTGAAGGTAAACATAGTACCTTTCCTTTCCTTAGTCCAGTTACCCTGGGTAAACATAGTACCTTTCCTTTCCTTAGTCCAGTTACCCTGGGTAAACATAGTACCTTTCCTTTCCTTAGTCCAGTTACCCTGCAGGTAAACATAGTACCTTTCCTTTCCTTAGTCCAGTTACCCTGGGTAAACATAGTACCTTTCCTTTCCTTAGTCCAGTTACCCTGGGTAAACATAGTACCTTTCCTTTCCTTAGTCCAGTTACCCTGGGTAAACATAGTACCTTTCCTTTCCTTAGTCCAGTTACCCTGGGTAAACATAGTACCTTTCCTTTCCTTAGTCCAGTTACCCTGGGTAAACATAGTACCTTTCCTTTCCTTAGTCCAGTTACCCTGGATAAACAAAATGAGCAGTTTGGATCTGGTCGAGATGGGTGGTGTTAAAGTAACTAAATAGTTTTACTTAAGTACTGTATACTTAAGTAGAATTTTGACGTATTTGTACTTTGCTTGAGTATTTCCAATACTCAAATCAGGCCCTTTATTGCACGCAACACCATACTAGTACTACAAGTCCCACAATGCACTGCGAGTGCATTGGCGAGTGCCGTGGGCCTGCCAGTGCAAGCCTGCGTCTTCGCCATTCATCAGCGGCGGCAGCCTATCGCCTGTGGTCAACTTTCTGCTCCACACCGACCGCTCCCCGAAGATGAACATGGGGGCTTTTCAAGCCAGGTGGGAGACAGATGTTCACCGATGTGTAAAAAGGGCAAACCTGTCTTCATGTGTGGAGACAGTATAAGATGAAAGAAATGACAGATAATATGTGACCAGATTTGACTGAGAGCCTGCCATCGCACAAATTCCAGCTTTTCACCGGAGCAGAAAACCTTTTTTTCTTCAAAATGAGTTAATAGCACAAGCAGACTCTTCACATAATACTAGAGAGCATGACTGAAATAAGTGTCTTAAATCAACTGTAAATATGAAATAAATGCTTAAACATGTAGCTATAGGTGTAATGTTAGAGACCACAGAAGACATGTAAATATGAAATAAATGCTTAAACATGTAGCTATAGGTGTAATGTTAGAGACCACAGAAGACATGTAAATTTAACCCATTCTGACCTGAGATCAGATTCATACGAGGTTTCCACTGGACACACACTGGGTCTGATTAACCCATTCTGACCTGATTCTAAAAATGTCTGTCGTTCTTCGATTTTTCAAAAATAGCAGACCTACAAGCTCGTAGCGCGCCACTCGGTGGCGCGCTATGAGCTTGTAGATCTGCTATTTTTCAATAGCTAAAGCATGACATGGTGCTATAACACCAAAATGGGTTCCCGTTCAGAATGGGTTAGGCATATTTTGTAGGAAAAAATACTTTTTTTGCTGCATGTTTGCCTGTGGAAAAAAAAAAACGTTTTTCGTTTGCCATAAGAAAATTATTGCAACTGATTTTATTTTTGTCTTACTTAATTAATTTAATGATACATTTCAGTGCGATAATATAGCTGTGTTACTGACAGGTCCAGGTTTCAATATGTTCAATCATTTCAATACGTTTTCAAATAGACGTCGAACACATCCGGCCCTCGAACAATTATTTTATTTTGGCCCTTAAGAGTAAAACTTATTTTTGTTTGGCCTCCTATTATGTACAGTACCTGTACAAACAATACAGTTAAACCTCGAACCCTTGAACCTTCTAACTTGAGAAAACTTGAGAAAAGTACAAAATGTAAAAGGTGTCAAAATTTACATGAATTTAGTTTGATTCTACAAATCATGCCAGTTTGACATGTGTCTATGTCAGTGGTCCTCAAACTATTTCATGTCAAGGACACCTATAATTATCTGTATTTGGCCGCCGACCCCCATCTGGAAATATGTTGTTCCCGGCCCGGGACCCTCCCAGAAGCAAAGATTTGAGTTAAAAACATTCGCTTGTGAAAGAATATATAGATTCAAAGATTTGCACTACATTTTCACAAATGTTTCAAAAATAGCAGACCTATACAAGCTCGTAGCGCGCTATGAGCTTGTAGGAGCTTGTATATCATGCTTTTTTTCAACATAACATAATGCTTAAAACACCAAAAAATGAGTTCCCGCCCAGTATGGGATAACGACAACGTACCAACATACTCATTATGCAGCAGAATGTTCCATTTAAAAATGTATACAAATCTTTTGAAAATAGCCGATCTACAAGCTCAATACCAAGCCGCATATGTGTGTTTCGTCAAATGGCCGAAATGTGGCTGAAGTGGTTGATGTACGTTTTGTAATAATAATAATAATAATAATAATAATCTAAATCTACAAAGTAGCTAGTAACTAAAGTTTTCAAATAATTGTATAGTTGCGTAAAAGTAAGAGTTGTCGTATACTGTAGGTCAAAGTGAGTATACTGAAAATAGGAAGCATAAATTATACTGTATAGCCTACTTCAGCAATGTACAAATATACCTCACTGTTGTACAGTAGGCCTACTTAACGCATTCTAGACGGGAAACCCTTTAGGTGTTTTAAGCATCATGTTATGCTTTAGCTGTTGAAAAATAGCAGATCTACAAGCTCGTACAGCGCGCCACTTGGTCTGCTATTTTTGAAAAATCGTGAAAATGTGTCCGGAAAACTTTGAATATATATTATTTCCGAGCGAACATTTTTAACTCAATTCTTTGCTTCTGGGGGAGGGGAGGGGGGGGGGGGGTCCCTGGAACTACATATTTTCAGATGGGGGTCGGCGGCCAAATACAAATAATTTTGGGGGTCCTTGACCTGAAAAAGGTTGAGCACCGCTGACATAGAAACATGAGGTTTTTTAGAATACATTAGAAGACAGTTTGTAGCATTGTTCCCAGGTCTAAATGGGTTACTGTAAGTACAGTACAGTACAGTACAGTACAGTACAGTACAGTACAGTACAGTACAGTACAGTACAGTACAGTACAGTACGTCTGACAACAGAGGAACAACACAACAGTATCCCCCGTTCAACTGGCATTCATTACAGTTATAAATATAGTTTCCAGTTTCCTGTTTCTCTGTCTGTCAGATGTATGGACAGTGGGTAGAAAAAAACTGAATCATCGTTTTTACTTAAGTAAAAGTATACCAATACTGCAATTTAGAACTATACTCTGTTACAAGTAAATGTTCCGGAATTCAAAATGTATACTTGAGTAAAAGTGTTGACATAAGAATTTACAAAAAAAGTACAAAATAGTACAAATTATGCAGAATGTCTCATTTCAAGTTTTCAAATGTATATACAATCTTTTGAAAATAGCCGATCTACAAGCTCACAATGCATCACACCGCGATGCACTGTGAGGTTGTAGATCGGCTATTTTCAAATGGCCTGGAATGTAGATAGGGGCCGGGTGACTGTGTTTGTTTTTCTATATGATAATAGTAATCTATACAAAGTAACTAAAGTCTTCAAATAAATGTAATGGAGTAAAAAGTACAAATGTTGGTCCACAAATGTAGTGGAGTAGAAGTTAAGGTATTGGAAATTGAAAATAGTCAAGTACAAATACCTCAAAATTGTACTTAAATACAGTACTTAATAAGTAAATCTACTTTCCACCGTGTATCTGTGTCAGAGAGAGAACTATTCCTTCACAGCCGAAAGTGGTTGAAAATTGGGGTGGCATATAATTACAGATAACCATTTACATAATATATTTACATAATTACAGATAACCGTGCAATGTCATTAAAAAGAAGAAGTCAAATCATTATATGGCTATTATTGTGGCACACAGCTGTGGAATGATTTCCCCTCGTTTTTAACCCATTCAGTACGGGAACCCCTTTTGGTGATTTTAAACATTATGTTATAGTACTTTATAGCTATTGGAAAATAGCAGATCTACAAGCTACTGTAGCGCGCCACTCTCTTATACGAGCTCGTATAGGTCTGGCTATCTTTGAAATATCGTGAAAATGTGCCGCAAATCTTTGAATATATATATATATATTCTTTCAGAATGTTTTTAGCTCATGGACTGCAGAGAGTGCGATTGTGTGTGAGCGTGCGTGTGCAGAGGGTGAGGCGGTCACAGCTGGTGAGAGGGGAGGTTTGGAGAATGTGGTGCCTTACATTATGATCATGATTTATTATTTTCCATTTTTTCCAGGGGGGGGGGGGGGGGGGGGGTGTGTCCCTGGAACAACATATTTTCAGATGAGGCCAATTACATTATGTCTGGGGGTCCTTGACATGAAATGTTTGAGAACCACGGATATATAGAAACATGGGGTTTTAACCCTGTGAGAACCACGGATATAGAAACATGAGGTTTTAACCCTGTGAGAACCACTGACATAGAAACATGGGGTTTTAACCCTGTGAGAACCACTGATATAGAAACATGGGGTTTTAACCCAGTGAGAACCACGGATATAGAAACATAGGGTTTTAACCCTGTGAGAACCACTGATATAGAAACATGGGGTTTTAACCCAGTGAGAACCACTGATATAGAAACATAGGGTTTTAACCCTGTGAGAACCACTGATATAGAAACATAGGGTTTTAACCCTGTGAGAACCACTGATATAGAAACATGGGGTTTTAACCCAGTGAGAACCACGGATATAGAAACATAGGGTTTTAACCCTGTGAGAACCACGGATATAGAAACATGGGGTTTTAACCCAGTGAGAACCACGGATATAGAAACATAGGGTTTTAACCCTGTGAGAACCACTGATATAGAAACATAGGGTTTTAACCCTGTGAGAACCACTGATATAGAAACATGAGGGTTTTAACCCTGTGA
This sequence comes from Protomyctophum bolini, assembly GCF_963924005.1. NCBI lineage: Eukaryota > Metazoa > Chordata > Actinopteri > Myctophiformes > Myctophidae > Protomyctophum > Protomyctophum bolini. The sequence goes on along the minus strand of NC_137867.1, from coordinate 48,809,117 downwards.
GAACCACTGATATAGAAACATAGGGTTTTAACCCTGTGAGAACCACTGATATAGAAACATAGGGTTTTAACCCTGTGAGAACCACGGATATAGAAACATAGGGTTTTAACCCTGTGAGAACCACTGACATAGAAACATAGGGTTTTAACCCTGTGAGAACCACTGATATAGAAACATAGGGTTTTAACCCTGTGAGAACCACTGATATAGAAACATGGGGGTTTAACCCTGTGAGAACCACGGATATATAGAAACATGGGGTTTTAACCCTGTGAGAACCACTGATATAGAAACATGGGGTTTTAACCCTGTGAGAACCACTGATATAGAAACATGAGGTTTTAACCCTGTGAGAACCACTGACATAGAAACATGGGGTTTTAACCCTGTGAGAACCACGGATATAGAAACATGGGGTTTTAACCCTGTGAGAACCACTGATATAGAAACATGAGGTTTTAACCCTGTGAGAACCACTGACATAGAAACATGGGGTTTTAACCCTGTGAGAACCACTGACATAGAAACATGGGGTTTTAACCCTGTGAGAACCACTGACATAGAAACATGGGGTTTTAACCCTGTGAGAACCACGGATATAGAAACATGGGGTTTTAACCCTGTGAGAACCACTGACATAGAAACATGGGGTTTTAACCCTGTGAGAACCACTGACATAGAAACATGGGGTTTTAACCCTGTGAGAACCACTGACATAGAAACATGGGGTTTTAACCCTGTGAGAACCACGGATATAGAAACATGGGGTTTTAACCCTGTGAGAACCACGGATATAGAAACATGAGGTTTTAACCCTGTGAGAACCACTGACATAGAAACATGGGGTTTTAACCCTGTGAGAACCACTGACATAGAAACATGGGGTTTTAACCCTGTGAGAACCACTGATATAGAAACATAGGGTTTTAACCCTGTGAGAACCACTGACATAGAAACATGGGGTTTTAACCCTGTGAGAACCACTGATATAGAAACATAGGGTTTTAACCCTGTGAGAACCACTGACATAGAAACATGGGGTTTTAACCCTGTGAGAACCACTGACATAGAAACATAGGGTTTTAACCCTGTGAGAACCACGGATATAGAAACATGGGGTTTTAACCCTGTGAGAACCACTGATATAGAAACATGAGGGTTTAACCCTGTGAGAACCACTGACATAGAAACATAGGGTTTTAACCCTATGAGAACCACTGATATAGAAACATGAGGGTTTTAACCCTGTGAGAACCACTGATATAGAAACATGAGGGTTTTAACCCTGTGAGAACCACTGATATAGAAACATGAGGGTTTTAACCCTGTGAGAACCACGGATATAGAAACATGAGGGTTTTAACCCTGTGAGAACCACGGATATAGAAACATGGGGTTTTCAGAAGACGTCAGGCCTAAATGGGTTAATACGTTATTAGCCGAATAATAAGAGGCCTTATTGGAGTCTATTGTGTATCTGCGGGAAAGGGGACTATAGAAGGAACATAATGGACTTCAAAGAGGCTGGAATTAAAGCAGCATTAAACGGTCTGGCTTTGGTTGCGAAAGCAGTGAGCACTTACTATGAGACCTAGCAGATCATGTCTGTCTGTCTGTCTGTGTGTCTGTCTGTCCCGCTTTTGTGCCCATATATGGAGCTGAGTGATTTGTTTGTGATTGATGCAAGTGTCTGTCCCGCTGTTACGTCACCATGACTCAGCCATAACCATATAAGGAGTCCCCAAAGCAGCTATACGTCCAAAACCCAAATATGTATATTGTATACTTCTACTCCGCTACAATTCAGAGGCAAATATTGTACTTCTAATCCACTATACAATTGTTTGAAAACTTTACTTACTATAGTGACTTTGTAGATTTTAATTTTGATTATTAGAAAACATATAATATGCATGAACCACTTCAACCCTATTTGAAAATCGCCGATCTACAAGCTGCGATGCGACGTAGTGTGAGCTTGTAGATCACACACGATGTCAGAGTGAAATATGGACATGAGCGTATTGATTTGAGCTCACTCTTTAAGATATCAGAGTGAAATATGGACATGAGCGTATTGATTTGAGCTCACTCTTTAAGATATCAGAGTGAAATATGGACATGAGGGTGTTGATTTGAGCTCACTCTTTAAGATATCAGAGTGAAATATGGACATGATGGTATTGATTTGAGCTCACTCTTTAAGATATCAGAGTGAAATATGGACATGAGGGTATTGATTTGAGCTCACTCTTTAAGATATCAGAGTGAAATATGGACATGAGCGTATTGATTTGAGCTCACTCTTTAAGATATCAGAGTGAAATATGGACATGAGCGTATTGATTTGAGCTCACTCTTTAAGATATCAGAGTGAAATATGGACATGAGGGTGTTGATTTGAACTCACTCTTTAAGATATCAGAGTGAAATATGGACATGAGGGTGTTGATTTGAGCTCACTCTTTAAGATATCAGAGTGAAATATGGACATGAGGGTATTGATTTGAGCTCACTCTTTAAGATATCAGAGTGAAATATGGACATGATGGTATTGATTTGAGCTCACTCTTTAAGATATCAGAGTGAAATATGGACATGAGGGTATTGATTTGAGCTCACTCTTTAAGATATCAGAGTGAAATATGGACATGAGGGTGTTGATTTGAGCTCACTCTTTAAGATATCAGAGTGAAATATGGACATGAGGGTATTGATTTGAGCTCACTCTTTAAGATATCAGAGTGAAATATGGACATGAGCGTATTGATTTGAGCTCACTCTTTAAGATATCAGAGTGAAATATGGACATGAGGGTGTTGATTTGAGCTCACTCTTTAAGATATCAGAGTGAAATATGGACATGAGGGTGTTGATTTGAGCTCACTCTTTAAGATATCAGAGTGAAATATGGACATGAGGGTGTTGATTTGAGCTCACTCTTTAAGATATCAGAGTGAAATATGGACATGAGGGTATTGATTTGAGCTCACTCTTTAAGATATCAGAGTGAAATATGGACATGAGCGTATTGATTTGAGCTCACTCTTTAAGATATCAGAGTGAAATATGGACATGAGCGTATTGATTTGAGCTCACTCTTTAAGATATCAGAGTGAAATATGGACATGAGCGTATTGATTTGAGCTCACTCTTTAAGATATCAGAGTGAAATATGGACATGAGGGTGTTGATTTGAACTCACTCTTTAAGATATCAGAGTGAAATATGGACATGAGGGTGTTGATTTGAGCTCACTCTTTAAGATATCAGAGTGAAATATGGACATGAGGGTATTGATTTGAGCTCACTCTTTAAGATATCAGAGTGAAATATGGACATGATGGTATTGATTTGAGCTCACTCTTTAAGATATCAGAGTGAAATATGGACATGAGGGTATTGATTTGAGCTCACTCTTTAAGATATCAGAGTGAAATATGGACATGAGGGTGTTGATTTGAGCTCACTCTTTAAGATATCAGAGTGAAATATGGACATGAGGGTATTGATTTGAGCTCACTCTTTAAGATATCAGAGTGAAATATGGACATGAGCGTATTGATTTGAGCTCACTCTTTAAGATATCAGAGTGAAATATGGACATGAGGGTATTGATTTGAGCTCACTCTTTAAGATATCAGAGTGAAATATGGACATGAGGGTGTTGATTTGAGCTCACTCTTTAAGATATCAGAGTGAAATATGGACATGAGGGTGTTGATTTGAGCTCACTCTTTAAGATATCAGAGTGAAATATGGACATGAGGGTATTGATTTGAGCTCACTCTTTAAGATATCAGAGTGAAATATGGACATGAGCGTATTGATTTGAGCTCACTCTTTAAGATATCAGAGTGAAATATGGACATGAGGGTATTGATTTGAGCTCACTCTTTAAGATATCAGAGTGAAATATGGACATGAGGGTATTGATTTGAGCTCACTCTTTAAGATATCAGAGTGAAATATGGACATGAGCGTATTGATTTGAGCTCACTCTTTAAGATATCAGAGTGAAATATGGACATGAGCGTATTGATTTGAGCTCACTCTTTAAGATATCAGAGTGAAATATGGACATGAGCGCGTTGATTTGAGCTCACTCTTTAAGATATCAGAGTGAAATATGGACATGAGGGTGTTGATTTGAGCTCACTCTTTAAGATATCAGAGTGAAATATGGACATGAGGGTATTGATTTGAGCTCACTCTTTAAGATATCAGAGTGAAATATGGACATGAGCGTATTGATTTGAGCTCACTCTTTAAGATATCAGAGTGAAATATGGACATGAGCGTATTGATTTGAGCTCACTCTTTAAGATATCAGAGTGAAATATGGACATGAGGGTATTGATTTGAGCTCACTCTTTAAGATGTCAGAGTGAAATATGGACATGAGCGTATTGATTTGAGCTCACTCTTTAAGATATCAGAGTGAAATATGGACATGATGGTATTGATTTGAGCTCACTCTTTAAGATATCAGAGTGAAATATGGACATGAGGGTATTGATTTGAGCTCACTCTTTAAGATATCAGAGTGAAATATGGACATGAGGGTGTTGATTTGAGCTCACTCTTTAAGATATCAGAGTGAAATATGGACATGAGGGTGTTGATTTGAGCTCACTCTTTAAGATATCAGAGTGAAATATGGACATGAGCGTATTGATTTGAGCTCACTCTTTAAGATATCAGAGTGAAATATGGACATGAGGGTATTGATTTGAGCTCACTCTTTAAGATATCAGAGTGAAATATGGACATGAGGGTATTGATTTGAGCTCACTCTTTAAGATATCAGAGTGAAATATGGACATGAGGGTATTGATTTGAGCTCACTCTTTAAGATATCAGAGTGAAATATGGACATGAGGGTGTTGATTTGAGCTCACTCTTTAAGATATCAGAGTGAAATATGGACATGAGCGTATTGATTTGAGCTCACTCTTTAAGATATCAGAGTGAAATATGGACATGAGGGTATTGATTTGAGCTCACTCTTTAAGATATCAGAGTGAAATATGGACATGAGCGTATTGATTTGAGCTCACTCTTTAAGATATCAGAGTGAAATATGGACATGATGGTATTGATTTGAGCTCACTCTTTAAGATATCAGAGTGAAATATGGACATGAGGGTGTTGATTTGAGCTCACTCTTTAAGATATCAGAGTGAAATATGGACATGAGCGTGTTGATTTGAGCTCACTCTTTAAGATATCAGAGTGAAATATGGACATGAGCGTATTGATTTGAGCTCACTCTTTAAGATATCAGAGTGAAATATGGACATGAGCGTATTGATTTGAGCTCACTCTTTAAGATATCAGAGTGAAATATGGACATGAGCGTGTTGATTTGAGCTCACTCTTTAAGATATCAGAGTGAAATATGGACATGAGCGTATTGATTTGAGCTCACTCTTTAAGATATCAGAGTGAAATATGGACATGAGCGTATTGATTTGAGCTCACTCTTTAAGATATCAGAGTGAAATATGGACATGAGGGTATTGATTTGAGCTCACTCTTTAAGATATCAGAGTGAAATATGGACATGAGCGTATTGATTTGAGCTCACTCTTTAAGATATCAGAGTGAAATATGGACATGAGGGTATTGATTTGAGCTCACTCTTTAAGATATCAGAGTGAAATATGGACATGAGCGTATTGATTTGAGCTCACTCTTTAAGATATCAGAGTGAAATATGGACATGAGCGTATTGATTTGAGCTCACTCTTTAAGATATCAGAGTGAAATATGGACATGAGGGTATTGATTTGAGCTCACTCTTTAAGATATCAGAGTGAAATATGGACATGAGGGTGTTGATTTGAGCTCACTCTTTAAGATATCAGAGTGAAATATGGACATGAGGGTATTGATTTGAGCTCACTCTTTAAGATATCAGAGTGAAATATGGACATGAGGGTGTTGATTTGAGCTCACTCTTTAAGATATCAGAGTGAAATATGGACATGAGGGTGTTGATTTGAGCTCACTCTTTAAGATATCAGAGTGAAATATGGACATGAGGGTGTTGATTTGAGCTCACTCTTTAAGATATCAGAGTGAAATATGGACATGAGGGTATTGATTTGAGCTCACTCTTTAAGATATCAGAGTGAAATATGGACATGAGGGTATTGATTTGAGCTCACTCTTTAAGATATCAGAGTGAAATATGGACATGAGCGTATTGATTTGAGCTCACTCTTTAAGATATCAGAGTGAAATATGGACATGAGCGTATTGATTTGAGCTCACTCTTTAAGATATCAGAGTGAAATATGGACATGAGGGTGTTGATTTGAACTCACTCTTTAAGATGTCAGAGTGAAATATGGACATGAGGGTGTTGATTTGAGCTCACTCTTTAAGATGTCAGAGTGAAATATGGACATGATGGTATTGATTTGAGCTCACTCTTTAAGATATCAGAGTGAAATATGGACATGATGGTATTGATTTGAGCTCACTCTTTAAGATATCAGAGTGAAATATGGACATGAGGGTATTGATTTGAGCTCACTCTTTAAGATATCAGAGTGAAATATGGACATGAGCGTGTTGATTTGAGCTCACTCTTTAAGATATCAGAGTGAAATATGGACATGAGGGTGTTGATTTGAGCTCACTCTTTAAGATATCAGAGTGAAATATGGACATGAGGGTGTTGATTTGAGCTCACTCTTTAAGATATCAGAGTGAAATATGGACATGAGGGTGTTGATTTGAGCTCACTCTTTAAGATATCAGAGTGAAATATGGACATGAGCGTATTGATTTGAGCTCACTCTTTAAGATATCAGAGTGAAATATGGACATGAGCGTATTGATTTGAGCTCACTCTTTAAGATATCAGAGTGAAATATGGACATGAGCGTATTGATTTGAGCTCACTCTTTAAGATATCAGAGTGAAATATGGACATGAGCGTATTGATTTGAGCTCACTCTTTAAGATATCAGAGTGAAATATGGACATGAGGGTGTTGATTTGAACTCACTCTTTAAGATATCAGAGTGAAATATGGACATGAGGGTGTTGATTTGAGCTCACTCTTTAAGATGTCAGAGTGAAATATGGACATGATGGTATTGATTTGAGCTCACTCTTTAAGATATCAGAGTGAAATATGGACATGATGGTATTGATTTGAGCTCACTCTTTAAGATATCAGAGTGAAATATGGACATGAGGGTATTGATTTGAGCTCACTCTTTAAGATATCAGAGTGAAATATGGACATGAGCGTGTTGATTTGAGCTCACTCTTTAAGATATCAGAGTGAAATATGGACATGAGGGTATTGATTTGAGCTCACTCTTTAAGATATCAGAGTGAAATATGGACATGAGGGTGTTGATTTGAGCTCACTCTTTAAGATATCAGAGTGAAATATGGACATGAGGGTATTGATTTGAACTCACTCTTTAAGATATCAGAGTGAAATATGGACATGATGGTATTGATTTGAGCTCACTCTTTAAGATATCAGAGTGAAATATGGACATGAGGGTATTGATTTGAGCTCACTCTTTAAGATATCAGAGTGAAATATGGACATGAGCGTATTGATTTGAGCTCACTCTTTAAGATATCAGAGTGAAATATGGACATGAGGGTATTGATTTGAACTCACTCTTTAAGATATCAGAGTGAAATATGGACATGAGCGCGCCACCGAGTGCTGCGCTACGAGCTTGTAGATCTGCTATATTATTAGAAAAATCGTGAATATGCGGCGCAAATCTTTGAATATATTCTTTCAGAGCGAACGTTTTTAACTCAAATCTTTGCTTCTGGGGGGGGGGGGAGGGGGAGGGGTTCCTGGAACAGCACATTTTCAGAGGGGGGTCCGCGGCCAATTACAGATAATTCTGGGGGTCCTTGGCATGGAAAGGTTGAGAACCACTGATAGAGAAACATAATTTTTTTCCAGAAAACTTTTTAGGATTTTACAGAAGACTTTTCTTTCTCGGTGTCAGGTCTAAAATGGGTTAAAGATCTGTAAGGGTCCATTTTTGGTTACCATCATTCAGCTGCATGCGGGGACCACCTGGAACCCCTCTCGCGGACCACTGGCGGTCCTTAAGTTCAGAACCACTGTCGCCATCGGCATACACGACCGCTCACACTGGAGCCACGCTGGGTCTCCTGTGGTAAAAACCCACATCCTCAGCGTCACCATGCAAGGCTTTTCTCCCATTCAGTCATTGATTCCAAAAAAAGTGTGTCATTCTGTCGCGAAGCCAGGGGAAGGGGGGTGGGGGGTGGGAGAGAGGGGGGGGGGGGGGTGGGAGAGAGAGGGGGGGGGGGGCTATTTAAGGGTTTGGTGATTTTAAGGCAGAGGCTGCAACTCAAAGGCTCCTTACAGTTCAAAGCCATTTTCTCCTCCTCTCACACTCACTCTCCCATTTTCTCTCTCTCCCATTATCTCTCTCTCTCTCTCTCCCTCTCCCCACCTCTCTCTCTCTTTCTCTCTCCCCACCTCTCTCTCTCTCTCTCTCTCTCTCTCTCTCTCTCTCTCTCTCTCTCTCTCGTCCTCTCTCGGCCCCAGTCAGTCAGTAGGGCAGCAGACAGCAGCCGGTGTGGACTGTGCAGTATAGCCAGGGAGGAGAACCAGGACCGGAGCAGAGCGGCGCGGAGCGGAGAGGATCTGTGTCACCAGGACCGGAGCGGAGAGGATCTGTGTCACCAGGACCGGAGCCGAGCAGAGCGGAGAGGATCTGTGTCACCTTGTCGGATCTCATCTCAGTCTGCACGTCAAGGTTCCCTTGAGCAAGGCACCGGAGGGAGAGGATCTATACACAGCTGGTCCTAACGGAGTGACTCCCTCTTCCATGAGACAAGGTAGGAAGAATGTGTGTCTCTGGGGCCATCCTATATAGTGCAGGGGTGAGAGCTATGTATGGTAAAATGTACATTTACAGTAAATTACATTACTTTCACAGTAATGGTAATAATATATACAGTAAATAACCGTACTATATACTGGTAAATCACAGTAAATGACATTACTTTCACAGTAATGGTAATAATATATACAGTAAATAACTGTACCTACTGGTAAATCACAGTAAATGACATTACTTTCACAGTAATGGTAATAATATATCCAGTAAATAACTGTACCACATACTGGTAAATCACAGTAAATTACAGTAATTTCACAGCTGTCAAATTACAGTAATTTACAAGCTCCCATTGCTGAAAACGGCAGCACTGGCGTTACATATACGATAAGACAAACACACTTGGGAATGGGAAATAGAGAGAGGAAAATGGAATTTGTAGTTATTTGTATATGACTTTGTATTTCTATTGCATTCGTATTGTGTGTTTGTGCTGAAAGGCTCTTTTAATCAATCAGTCACCTTAATTCAAGTAGTTTTTTTTAATGATATATATTTTGGGGCATGTCATGTGGTCTATACCATGCAAATGAAGCCTTTGTGATTGTCACAATCTGTACTGAGTGCGGGTAGGTACTGGAATTAGTCCTCGAAAAGTCACAGAAAAATCCCCAGGTACTCAAAAATACTCCCAAGAAATACTCCAAAATACTCAAAAATATACTCAAAATACTCCAAAGTTACTGAAACGTTTTCCACTTAGTTGGAATATATTCAAAAGTATTGACAAAGTCAGTGGTGCAGTGGTGCAACCACCAAACTAATGCACAGGGCCCTGGCTATTGTGTCATGGTGTATTGTAGTGGAGTGTTATAAGTGTGATCATTGTGATGTGCTGTTAGTGGCAGGGTGAACTGCCACAGTGATCTACTGGTCGATCGCGATCCATACCTTCTGGGCACCGCTGGTGTATAGTGGATAGTGTATAGTGTATGGTGTATAGTGGTCAGAGCATAATGCCTTTCGTGCGGAAGGTTGTGGGTTCGAACCCTGCATGCCTGCAGGGGTCGACGTCCGCAATGGCATTCGGTCGCAACGGGTTCCTATGACACTAATTCATGTTGGTGATTATATAAAAGGTATTATCATATTAAGTTATATGGTATTATATGGTATATATGTTATATTATATGGTATATATTTATGGTATTATCATATTAAGTTATATGGTATTATATGGTATATATATGTTATATTATATGGTATATATTTATGGTATTATCATATTAATTTATATGGTATTATATGGTATATATATATGTTATATTATATCGTATATATTTATGGTATTATCATATTAATTTATATGGTATTATATGGTATATATGTTATATTATATGGTATATATTTATGGTATTATCATATTAATTTATCACTGTTAAGGTCACTCTGTATATCCACGGGCATAATATAGCAAGATGATGCCGTTACTGAACATGGGCTACACACATCATGGAAGAAAATGTGTTTAATATAAAACTAAATTAAATGCGAGACGGTCCTAAATTAACTTGATTAAGCCGTCACTGTCTCTGTGACATGTTGTTCTTACAGAGTATATAGAGATCGACTATACTATACAATCAAATAAATCTGTATACAAGATAATTTCAGATGTCAGAGAGGGAGGGAAATACTACATGCATCCATTTTGTGGGCGGGAACCCGTTTTGGTGTTAGCATAATGTTATGCGTTAGCTATTGAAAAATAGCAGATCTACAAGCTCGTAGCGCGCCACCGAGTGGCGCGCTATGAGCTTGTAGATCTGCTATTTTTTGAAAAATCGAAGAGCGACTGACATAGAAGACATTTTTAGAACCTGATCTCATAGGTATAAGAATGAAAGCTGTCAGGATGTAGAAAACATTTTTAGAATCTGATCTCAGGTCAGAATGGGTTTACTGTTGACTACATTAACACATTTGGCCGGGGCGAGTGTTTTAAGGGGCGAGTCGTTAAAGGGGCGAGTCGTTAAAGGGGCGAGTCGTTAAAGGGCCGAGTCGTTCGGTGTTCAATCAAAATGGTTTTCAGATCTGAGCCAAGTCTGACCCGAGGAGACGCGTCCGAAGCCTGGCCGGCATGTCAGACGGGGTTACACGGACCTACAAAACAAATCCATTCATGTTTTTCCTGACTCCGTGAGACTTGTGTAGTGGAGCGTGATTTGACTTGTCTTGCCTGTAGAAACGGAGGAGCTCATATTATCGTAGATTGAAAAGCTGCTTGATGTGTCAGAGAGAGGGTCTTTTGTTGGTTCCTTTTTTCTCAGTGGCTTTTGGGTTTTTTTTTATTTTTATTGTTGGGCTTTGGTTTTTAAGCCCTGTTTACAATACCCAGGGCCGGATCTACCATATGGGCACTTTGGTCACGTGCCCAGGGGCCCTTGGGCACCAGGGGCCCTCAGAGGTGTTAATCCGGCCCTGACAATACCATATATTGAAAACAACATGATCTTCAAGAGCAACACACAGCATCACAACGCGAGACGCTGTGAGCTTAATGCATCCATATTAAAATGTACTTAGCACTGTTGTGCTTTTGAATTAACGTAGACAAAGTAGATTTTAAAAGCATGCGTGTACTTTTGAATAATTGAGTACTTATAAATAACCCATTCTGAACGGGAACCCCTTTTGGTGTTAGCACTATGTTATGCTTTAGCTATTGAAAAAATAGCAGATCTACAAGCTCGTAGCGCGCCACCGAGTGGCGCGCTACGAGCTTGTAGGTCTGCTATTTTTGAAAAATCGAAGAACGACTGACATTTTTTTTTTTAGAATCTGATCTCAGGTCAGAATGGGTTAATCAGACCAGTGTGTGTCCAGTGGAAACCTCATATGAATCTGATCTCAGGTCAGAATGGGTTAAGTCTCTTTGCTCACCAATGATGTGCTCAGTCCAATCCATGCAGCTGTCAATCTATAACAGCTGACGTGACTCTTCCCCACGCTGTCAGCCAAAGGTATACTTATCTGTGTGTCGCCCCTTGTCTTTATAGCAGATCCTTATATGACCTGCAGTTAGTCTTTGCATCTCTGTTAGGACAAGACTATAAGGACCGTCTGAGGATGGGGTTTGGGGTGGCCTGGCGCCCAGAGGGGCTGCTGGGACGGGCCTGTTCCTCACTCTCTGCTGAATCTTCTTAAAGGACCACTTCACCACTTTTTCAACCTATCTTCATATAATAGGTCCTCACTAGTAATCATGATAAAATGGCACAAATGTTTTCTACTCAGTCTGTGTCTCATATAGGAGGGCTACAATTTACAATTTACAATTTACAATTTAGGCATTTAGCAGACGCTCTTAATCCAGAGCGACTTACATTAAGCAAGAACAAAAGCATGGGAATACATCACATAAAAACATTCATCATGAAACATGCGTAAGCTAAGAAAGTAACAGTGGAATATCTATATAATGAAACTTATACGTATAAACTATACATATATACTACTATGCTATACATATGTACTATGGCGT